>NC_057805.1:393882654-393883844 GCF_018294505.1 Triticum aestivum
TATGAATGCGGGCAGCTGGCCTCTAAGGGGGGAGCGCGCGCGGGGAGGTGGTGGGGTGGGGGGGGGGTTCTGGTGGGCCAAGGCGGTAAGAAGCGGGCTTGGAAGTGGTGCGGACTCCCGCATGGCCCACCTCACATTATCACCACATATTTCTTGGAGTCCGTGCACGGCGGGCGGGCGATCTCTTCTCCCTCCCCCATCTCTCTCCTCTCGGCCGACGCATCCCGAGCGATTAGATTTCGGCTATCGGCGGTTTATTCAATTGCAGTCCCACATGTCAGTGAAAATGCAAGACAACGCGTGTCCCCTCTGGTGAGCGGCGTGCAAGCCGGACTGTCGGGGGTGCGACGTGAACGCGACGCGTACGAGTTTTAAGTGTGCCGCCTTTTCCTTTTGAACTTGCAAAGCGTAACATTTTCGTGCGATCGATTGATAGAAATCCAGAACAAAATGACGAGGGCGGTGCTTTCCCGCGGGTTAGGCGGTCTAGTTTGAGTGATATGACGTGCTACAGTGCTGTCCACTTGCTCCATTTTTATGTAAGGAAGAGTCTACACTCTTACGTGGGAGGAGTGCGAAACACGGCGGATCTGATTTTGATCGAGGCATAACTGTTCCCTGCGAAATAATGGAGCACTGTTAGCGATTATAGCATCATAGTTAGGGCATCTCCAGCACTGGCCCTCAAATTTACACCAGCATCTGTCCGAGGACACTGATGGATGCCATCCAATGCTGCCCGCATACCTTTCGACAACTATATGGACTAACCGGACGGAATTCGTGTAAACAAAGCAAATTTCAAATTGACCGGATGAAATTCATTACATTTTGAGAACTTTTCCTATAAACTGGACGAAATTCATTACATATTTCGCACAAACCGTACTAAAACCTACTGGAAACCTAATCTAAACGATCGTCGGGCCCCGACCACCATGTCCGGCCATGAACCCGAGAAAGCCGGCCATTGCCTTTGCCTCCTCCTTATCCGCCTCGATAACCTCCTCCTCTGGAGCACAAGGTTATGAAGATTTCCGCCTCCACGTCGCCGTCAAGTGGCTAATCGGCCGCCGAGTTTTATCCCACCAAGCTTGGCGTTGACTGAGTGGAGGAGCGGTGGCCTTCCTGGGACCAGAGCGGTGGCGACCTACCGTGTACTACTCTTCCTCGCTGCCGGCTGTGCCCGC
>NC_057805.1:393884121-393889482 GCF_018294505.1 Triticum aestivum
GGGGGGGGAGCCGGCGATCTCCTTCGTCTGCTCCTGCGAGAGTAGGTCCAAGAGAGCTTTGGAGCGCGCCCGGAGCGGAGCCACCGATGTCCTTCGTATGCTCCTGCGACAGTACGTCCAAGAGAGCTTTGGAGTGCCCGGAGGCCATGGTTGGAGTGGTGCCAACAGAAGGAAGGGACCGGAGGAGAATGGGTGTGGGTCTTTGGCTATGGCTGGGAGCTGGGGCTCAAGTTAATATAGCGGGCGAATGGCAATGAGCCGCGGCAGACGGATGGACGGCTGGCACCAGAGTAGGTTCGTCGGTAGCCGTGGTGTCATTAACGCGGAGCAGTCCCTTGCACCGGGATGCCGCGCGGGTGGCGCTCTCTCGGCCGCCGCGCTGCTGCAATGCCGGCGCCAGTGAGAGGTTGCATCGGGCATGAATGCGGACGCTGCTTCAATGACTTAACCGCAGGTGCATTGTCTCACTGACATGTGGGCCCAACGGGCATCAGGCCTGCATGTCAGTGACACACCAACTGCACCTGCAGTTAAGGCGAGTGAATGCGGCATTGACATTCTGGAGAGACGGTGATCGTTTCAGGCGGGAAGCGCCCGCTAGCGATGGAAGGGGTTCGGTAGGCCAGGGCGGTCAGACGCTGGCGTGGTGGTAAAATGTGAACTCATGGATGACGAGCCTTTGAAGCGTATGCGGCACGTATTGACAACCAGGCGTGCATGCAACCGCTCTTGTCGCCAGCTAGCATTCGACGACCACCATTAGACACCACACAACCATACATAACTTACGAATAATGGACGAATCGATCAGACACACACTCATGTGTAGTGGCACTATGATCGGTTGCTCACGATAGTACATACTCCGCACCATAGTACCCTCTCTAGCTAGGCTGTTTTATAGATTGTCGTTGTGATGGACGATATACATGAGCAAGGCGCCGAGTCACGAGTATGACCGTTAGTGTTGAGCCACGTGAATACATGCTCGGTGTTCGTGGAGGCCTCCAGCAAACGTCTAAACAGTAATGTTAGATACGCATAATTTTGGTTTTTATTTCTTTCTCCACTGACAAGTAGGCCCGCATAGATAGATAGATAAAGAACACGAGCTGATGAGGCGCATGCGGACTGTTTGACTGGTCAACCAGACAAATACGGAGCTATACGCTGAGCTAGTGACCGTATAATCACCATATCTCGTATACAATGATCAAAGTGAGCTATCAAGACAAGTTCAATGACCGCCAATGCATTTTACTCGGTAATAAATGACCAGGATTGAAGGGGAATCCAAATTTCCTTCGTCTTTTGTCCTTGAGCTCTTGACAAACCAATGCGCTTTACGGTTGTCCGGCCACTCCACCACAGAGCTGTCACCGGGCGTCGTTCATGCCACCGCGCCGCATACTAACCGGTAAGGAGGCGATGGCATCCCACCGCGCCGAGTTCCTCGCCACCCACGACCGCACACAGAATGGTAGGCAAGCGGTGGCATCCCGCCGTGCCGCCGCTCGTGACCTCACACCTATGTGGGCGGAATTTGAAGCTGCCAAGGCCGAATGGGCGGTAGAGCAAGAGGCGGACAAAGCCGCACAGAGGGAGCGGAAAAGTCAGAAAGCACTCAAGAAAAGAGAGGCCCGCCGCCGCAAGAACGAAGAGGACGCACGCGCTGCTGTGGAGAGGTCGGCGGAGATCCAAGCACGGTGGGGTGTCGCCGACAAAGCCGGGAAGGAGAACGATGGCGTCTGGCCAGCATGTGAGATGTAGTAGTACTAGTAGTTAGTGTGTGTGTCTGTGTCGCCCGTACGTTTGTTTAATTAATTACGAGCATGTAACAGTACTACTAGTTACTACTGTAGTTTTTAGAGCAAATTACCAGTAAATTAGCCAAGACTCAATGGAAAAATTCCTATCTTATGCATCAAATGGCATCTCTTTCTCTATAGGAATTGAGATGCATGTCATCTCACTTCCTATGATTTTCATATTCCTATAAAATTCCTATCCTATGAACCAAAGGAGGCCTCTGCTGGAGTAACTACTGTAGCTAGCAGTACTGCTGGTACAGTAGTTTTCTTCAAGAAGCGGAATTCAACGAAGTCATGATGGTTCCTTCGTCCGACCAACTTCACAGTGGGTAAGGTTGGGCCTGTGATTTGACGGCTCATTAGTAATTACTGCGGCGCGACGACCGGGGTGACTCTCCCTTGGAGTTCTGCGGGCATGGCAAGTGGACCAGGATGGTCGACGTCCCACATGTCGGCTAGCGGAAGTATTCTTTCCGATATCGAGGAGCAAGGAAACCGCATGGTATAGTATCACTGGTGATTTATATTTATTTTTTATTTCTAATGAATGCTAGCGTTTCAACTCTTACGACGAAGGAGTGCCAAACAAACGGCACGTGCTGGATGTCGCACACGTCAGCGAAAGGAGTGGGACATGAACAGCGCGGTAGAGCGTCTCAACTTCTGGGTCGGAGACCACATGTAGTAGTACTACTGTACTAGTGGTATGAACGATACAAAGTGCGACCCGGAGAGAAAGACACGTCTAGTTGGAAGGTCCCGGGGCATACACGTAAACAAATATAAAACCTAATATGTGGCTCCAATTAATATAGTAGTAGTAGAGTACTTACTCACGTACGCCATAACATCACCGGGCATTGCACGTACAACATTTAGTGGTAGTAAGAGACAAATGCCTATATGCCACGCATGTTCATACTATTTGTGCCTTTCTATTTCACTTACTGCGCTACATTACACAGGTTCGCACATCCACTCCTGGGTACATGTCCGTCTCGTAGTTCCAGTCCCATGTGTTCTTCATATAGATGGGACAATCCTTGCATGACACGTGGACCTTGATGCTAGATGTGTCGCGTGTTGGCAAAAGGATGAACAAAGCTCACGTAAAAAAAGAGTGGAAGAACATAGATTCCCGACGACCAAGAAGGAGCAAGGAACCTCGGGGTGGAGCGTCTCCACTCATAATATTTTATATTATTCAGCGATATAAAATCAACCAATCATCTCCATAGTGGACTGGAAGAGTACGAAACACGGCAGCCCAGTGTAGTTACATCATACTAGTACATGGCTAACCCACGCTATCACCATATTTCTTGGCTTCCGTGCGACACCAATCTCTAGTAATCCAGCAGCCCGTATCGCTTCTCCCTCCTCGTCTCTCTCAAAGTGCGGCGGGCTGGCGTTTTTGCCGTCTATTGAGGTCGGTTAACTCATCACATGTAAGCGACATGCCAAGAGTATTCTAAAAAAAATTCCTTTCACGTTCGGTTTTCAAAAAGAAAAAAAATCCTTTCACGTATGAATTTGACTGTATGCTTTGAGCAACTTGCATGTCCTATACTGCTCCTGTTTGGATACTCTAACTTAGCTAGAGGTTAGACTAACTCATGACTAACCCTGAACTAACTGTAGCCAAAGAGGTGTTTGGGTGACATGGTTAGATTGACAATAAATGCACTTGATGGAGAGAGAGAGAAGTGATTTTTCAGTGGTCCCAATGAGAACTATCTCCAGTTAGCACCTCTTGGGTGGGATAGTTTTTTTGGTGGGTTCGGTGCAACTTGCTCCAATGTAAACCCTCATGCTTGGATACTTTAGGGCTATTTGAGCCCCAACTAGCTCAAACTAACTCTAACCCATGGATCCAAACAGGGCCTATGGCCAGCCTCGACGCGGAGCAGTTGGTGCACCGTGAAGCGGCGCTCTCTCGGCCGTCGCGCCGCTTCAAAGCCGACGCCAGTGAGAGGTCGCCTCCGCTCTGGCCGGGCATTAATGCGGCACTGATGCTCTAGGGCGACGCTGACCGTTTCACGCGGGAAGCGCGCGCTGGCAAGGGAGTATAGGTTTTGAACCGTTTCAGGTGTAGTACTGGTAGTTTGCAAAACTACTCAATTAATGCACTCAGTTTCCTAAGAAATTGTGGTAAAAAACGTTACTCCACAGCCCGCTTCCCTTCTCCTTCCTCTTCCACCGCCCGCGCACGTCCGCGGGAAGCGACCGGTCAGCCCTTATATAGGAGTGCTAGCACAAAAATATGCATGCATGACCACTAAAATTTCCAGATTAAAGAGCCGCTCCGGCGGGAGTATGGCGTATGTTGTTACCTTCGGCCGGGCCATGGCTACCGGGTGGGACATGGATCCTCTAACGTGGCTATCACTGCCTTACCCTGCCTTTCCTCCGTTGACTGGTGGGACCCACGCTTGGGGGTCCCACATATCAGTGATAGAATGGTAGGATTGTTCACGTCAGGGGATCCTCATCCGGGCGACGACGACCAGAGAAGAGGCGGTGGGAGGGGAATGAATGCAGCTACTGTTTGGGTTCGCCATCCGGCTTAAATAAATGTGCGGCATCACGTGTACCCGCGGGAGCACAAATTGTAACATACGTGTCTGCTTAAGTGGGCGTCACGTAACTGGTGTGTGTGCGAGATTCTGAGAGACAGAGTGCGTGTGTGTGACTCTACTCTTCGGACATGTACTCAACCTTTTGCATCGGGATATAAGTATAATGGTATTTACTTTATCTAGTGATTTGCGTGGCCATGTTAACGTGGTTGTGTAAAAAAAAGTCACTTCCTGCTCGTGATTTGTGTTATATAATTACAAGAAACATGCTCGTGCATTGCACGGAACATCAATATGCATTTTTTTTACAAAACACATGTTGTGATTGACCCATGCAGAAGTAATCCCATGTGTAAAAACTAATGATATTTCGAGAATTTTATCGAAAAACTGGTATCTCGAGAATGTCATTGAAAAAATGAAAGATGAGAGATAAGGTGAGGAGGAGTGGAGCATGGTGGTGACTGGTTGTCGGAATGGGCGGAGGCATGGGGATGGACGGTGCTGGCAGGCGGCAGCGGCCACCATGCTAGATTGTTTCGGAGACTTTCTTTTTTAATTGCTCAGCAATGAGGTGTGGGAGATAAGGATGTGGAGAGAGGTGCGGCTATCTTTTGTAAAATTGTCATAGTTTGCTTTCTATCCGTCAGATATAGATCAGACAGTCTATATTACAAGATGGCAGGCACACCATCATCGCCAACTCGGTTTTTTATAAGGGTACAGATGATAAGTTTGCTAACTACTAAAGTAAAGTGGAATTTGTCCATGTTATACATGTAAATTTAGGTGATAGTTTATCATACGGGTAAGGGTGGATGAAGGGTGGTAGGAACAAATGCTCGCCTAGAGCATGTGTGTGCGAGATGGAGTCTCAGTGTGTGTGTGAGAGAGAGAGAGAGAGAGATGGAGTCTTAGTGTGTGTGTGTGTGTGCGTGTGTGTGTGATGGATTCTTACTGTGTGTGTGTGT
>NC_057805.1:393889748-394036913 GCF_018294505.1 Triticum aestivum
TGTGTGTGTGTTTGTGTGTGTGTGTGTGTGTGTGTGTGTGTCGCGGGGTCCTCGGTGGCGGATGTAACTTAAGTGTGCATGGCTTCATCATAGAGAGGTGATGTGTATGGCAGAGGCCACCAATGATGGGGTGCGAGAGAGAAAATGCCCGTAGAGAGGGAAGAGAAGGTGTGTGCGCGTGAGAGTAGTCGACATAGAGAGAACGTGTTTGTTCGAGAGACACCGAGGAAGACTACTATATATCGATGGTGCATGTAGGCGGGAATTAAACGAAGGGATGGTCTTATTGGTTTCGGGGATATAGGGGAAGAGTGAGAGGGGGGGTAGCTACAAGGAGATTGTTAAGTGTGAGTGTGTGTTTTACCCATCCAGGCGGAAGTTATGTGCACACAAGAAGAGAACGATTCGATGTGGCGTTAGGGTTGAGGGTAATTAACTACGTATGGAGACATAGAGACCTTCAACGTGCATGTGTGAGAGGTATGCATATATACGTGGGATGTGTGTGTGTGCGCGCGCGCATGATCGAGATAAAAGAAAGAAGACATAAGTCATAAGCTAAGATCAACGACATGGGAGAGACGGATCAGTATGACAATATGCATGCATGTGAGAATGCAGGGAAGAAGGCCCGACAATTGAGCATGTGTTTTTGTCTTTAAGAGATAGCGGCGTGGACTGGAGCATGCATCTATGGCGAGCAGAGGGAGTGAGGCACAACGATTGTGCAAAAGAGATCAACCTATAAATGAAAGAAGGTTGATGGAGAAACAGATAAATAAAAAGATAAAGATGCTAGCTAGTGTGCGTTAGAGATAGGAGTCGAGTGGATCAGAAGGCTGAGTTATGGGTGTGGGTGTGAGAGAGATGAAGAAAGGGTGCATGTGACTCACATACAAACAAATATCGGAGATAAATGAGATCCCGAGAGACGGAGTTTGGTGTCTGCGAGAGAGAAAGATATTTCAAAATGAGAGTGATAGCTAGAGAAACGTATGAGGGAACGCAAGATATCTCTAGGGAGAGAGAGTGTGTGTGAGCGACATACAAGAGAAAAGTGGAGAAATATGAGAGCCTGGGAGACAGAGTTTGTGTTTGTGTGTGAGAAAGAGATATTTAAGAGGAAGAGTCATAGGTTCTCATACCTAAGGAGCGAAAGACATCTCTGTATGAGGGGTGTGCGAGTGGCACACAGGGGAATAGTAGAGAGAAATGAGACCCCGGAAGACAAAGTTTTGTGTTTGTGTGAGAGAAAGAGATTCCACATGGAGAATTATAGTTAGAGACACATAGCAGGGAGTGAGATATACTTAGAGAGAGATAGAGTGATGAAGGTCGAGGGAGAGAGTACTGTCAGTGTGTTACGAAGATAAAAGATCATTGTCGACATACAGGTAGCACGAGAGATACCCGAGAGACGATGAACGCGTATAGGTCTAGAGAGATAGTCCTATATAAGCATGAGTGATAGTTATATGAGACGAATATGGATTAAATGGGATTCAAATAATTAAACTGGAGATCACGACATCGATAATATCATAACGCAAATTGGTGTATCAAACATGCTTATTCATTTGAATTTGGGGACACGTGTAATGTTATATAGTTTATCAATATTGGTGATCCATAGATTCTTTAATTATAAACAATGCATGGTTTATCTGCAATTAATGTCTAAACGGGATTACACTATATGTTGCGTGTGTGAAACACGTTATACATGTTTGAGAAGTAAAAAAACCCGCATGAAACACACATTAATTGGAGACAGTTAGCGAGGAATGCATACATTGGATTTCAACATAAAGTGGTTTCAAATATTTGAAAATCCAAATTGATGGATACAACCTTATGAATCTGAGATCATGCCATTTGTAAATCATATTTATGTATAAAGGGTGTTGTGCTTTTGAAAGTATATATAAAAAAATGTTGTATATATAATTTTATTCCAATCGAAAATGGATCCCGCCCGAAAAAATAGAATACAAACGGGATTCGAATTGAGTTGGCACGGTAAACGTGCACTCTGCAAAATTTGAACAAAGCTGGGAAAGTCGTAGTAACCGCCCGAAACCAAAATCTGCGAGATGGAAATTACTACTGCCTATCCCTGCCACGCAAAGCCTATCTGCTCGATTTCTATAGGTTTCGGTAGGGGTAGGTTTGTAATTTCACTCAAACGTGACATAACCGCCTCTCACCCGGATTCATACACGGTGGGCGCCGAAACATAGTATGTCCTCGGCCGAAATCGAGTCCCTCCCCGATTCATACACGGTGGGCGCCAAAAACAAACTCTCGTCGGCAAATATTCGGTGTATCCGAGATTACCGTCCTATCCCCAACCGACTAATATTGCTGTGATGTTGGAAATTTGAAATGGGGGCTAAGTTTGTAAATTTCCTCGCATTTGAGACAAGCGCGCCTAGAAGACATGGTTCCCCCCTTCCTCTCCACCTCCATTTCCCCATTCGTACTCCGTGGGCGCCAAAACACCCTCTCCACCCCAGCCTCCTCCGTCCGCCACCCCATCCACCGTCGTCCTCCTCCACCATGCCGGAGCTGATACCCCGACGCCGCCGTCCATTACAAGAGATCGACCTTTCTCATCCATGGCTTCGGACCAGAATCCTTGCATCCCGTCCTCTCGCTTCATCCCCGCTGTCGTCCACCTTGTCGGCGCCGCTCCTACGACCGTCTCGTCCACCGCGCCCCGCCGCCACCGTATACCCTCCTAGATCTGCTTCCACGCCACCGACAGCCATCGCTACCGCAGCATCGTCAAATTCTCAGCAGATGCATACACGGCGCCGCACCAGAGGCGGTACTCTTTCGTATCTGCTCAACTTATTTATCATAGCAAGAAAATAGATCGCCACTGCTTTACTCTGATTTCTTGTCCATCACTTACTTGCTAGTTGAAAGCAAACATTGGTTGCAAAGTTGCCTTTGTCCGGTTTGCACCTTCAGATCCGCCATGGCACGCTCAACACTATACTCCCAATGCTTATGGTTTTTGCCTTTTATATTCCACACTAGTTAAATCACAGTAGACTAAATTTCAAAATTGGGTCAGTCGATTTTTCAGAGCTTGCCGGAGTTCGTCGGTGCGAACGAAGGGGCTCGGGTGGGGACTTTGGTTGTGAGGGGGGGCGGTGGTGGGTCCTCACTGAATGAAGAAAACTCGACGCGGGTGGGGGCAGGGGTGGGGGGTGGGGGTGGCGGAGGAACACAGGCGGTAGGGGCCGATGGTCCGGCCGGCGGCCCGTGCGGTGTTCTGTATGGGAAGAATCAGAGACGAGGAAGAAGAAGGGTTAGGAGACGTAGGATCTTCATCCAACCGCTTGAAATGGTCGACTGACCCAAATGACAAAAGTCACGCGACTTGCATGCAGACATGCCTTTATATTCAGTACCATCATCGTACCTGCTTAGCACTGCTCCTGAATCCATCAAGCTAAACAATGTGCCACTCATAATTCCAAGCTTGTTGCTCAAGTACGAATCTGATATGATGCTGATATTACTAAAAAAGATAACATTTAATTGGTCATCTAATGTTCCTACTTTACTTTCGAAAAAGCACGTGCACCACATATAGAGAGACAACAGGGAGTTGCTTTCTTAATGCGCTCTGGTTCATCATGTGTGGGCAGTGCACAACAAACATTTTATTATCCAAAATCTGCTTACTCTTCTTTAGCATGTTCCTCTTCCATTCTTCTTTAATAAGTACTCTCTCCATTCCTAAATACAAGCCTTTGTATAGATTCCACCATGGACTACATATGGAGCAAAATGAGTGAATCTACACTCTAAAATGTATCTGGATACATCTGTATGTGATCCATAGTGGAAATCTCTACCCTCGAGGAGTCAAAGGCAGATGGCCTGTCATGTTCACCCATCAAGGTGCCTGCTCTAATTTGGCAAGGTTTTATTAATTGCTCATATCTTGCATATGTTGTCTTGCATTTCTTCTACTTTGTTGCACCACCATCTGCTTAGTTTACTCATCATATATGTCGAGATGCCATGCCCATCCATTATCAATACATATTCCATATGTCATCATACCATGTTTTTCCACTCAAATGCTGTTCTTGTGCATCAGACATCAAAATGGAAGAGGGTGATTGCCGAACCTGAAGGAGCACCAGCAAAGTCCTTGAAAAACGTGGTTGTGCCGGAGAAATCAGAGATCACCCCACTTATATTGGCTGTACAACCAGTGACACAAAACGTAGGACCGACTCCAGCAGACTGTACCCATACTTCACTGGCCACACCACTAGCCCCACCACACAGGACCTGCACTCCAGCAAAAGGTATGCCGATTTCAATTGCCATAGCACCAGCCGTACCACAGACAAATCCCACTCCAGTAAAAAGTACAGCAAGTCCACCGGCCGAAGACCTATCCCAACTGCATAGACGGCCAATTCCTGCAGATTGGAGCCCCATTCCAGTTATTCCCAGTTTAAAAGACAATGCTTTCAATGTTGTTAGGGACTACGTGCATATATTCCCATCATTGGAAGATTATAGTGAAGACAAACACCATTTTCACATCTTCCTGTCCCACTTACGTGTAAGTGCTATTATTCATGGTGATTATTTTCCTGTTTTCTGCTGATTGAACACATCAATGATTTACATTACATTGTTGTAAGTAGGTGAGGGTCAATCTGGATAGTCATGACGAGCAAAGCTTGCTTGCGCTTTTCAAGGAAGCATTGCAGCAGTATTGGTGTTACCTGAGGAAATCACACTTTGATGGCAAGTCTATAAACGAATTTCTAGTGAAGTCTCATGTGCTAAATTTAGAAGACATTGAATGGAAAAACCTTGTTATGCACTGGTCTCGTTCCCAGGATGAGGTACTGTCTATGATATCGCATGACAATTTGAACTTCTACTTTTCGGCATGTGCCTTACGGATCTTTTTTGCAAGAAATCTGCTCAAAAAAGAATTCCGGTTTGAAAAGAACGACATGATATCGCAAATATGCTGCCCGCTGCTTTGCTCTTGTTAGTACCTGTTGTCCTGTATCACTGTACTTGCATACATACCTGGTTCATTATGTGATAGCAGTATGCATGATAGCTTGCTTATCAATTGTTCGCTCCAAATTATCTCATCTGTATGAATGGTTACATTAGTGTAGAATATATCCAATGCCAATGAAATTTTTTAGCTCTGCATTGTTCTGGTAAGTACCTGCTGTCCTTTATTAGTGTACTTATATTGACAAGTAGTTGTTCATGTACCATCACTCTGCAGCTTATTTTCCTTTGCCCTCCATTTTCTACACATAAGATCTATATTTACTCTTACCATAAGGTTGGATAACACCGATGGTACTGAAGAAGTTTAGCTCTGCATTGCTCTTGGCTGTACCTTTTGCCTGTATCGCTGTACTTACATTTATAGCTACTTGGTTATGTAGCATCACTCTTCATCTTATATTAAATATTCTCCATTTTTTCTTATATTGTCACATCTATATTTACTCTTAACAAAATGTAGAATAAAGGCAATGCTTATGAAGAAGATTATGTGGTAAACTTCTTGAATTGCCCCCCCCCCCATCAGCATGGACAAGGGCTTTATAGAGCCTGCCTTCACCAATAATGTAAGTTTGTCCTTCTCAAGCCTTCAAACTTTGTTGTGTATATTTGGTTAGGCATGACTGCAATAGCTGTTTATTTTTGGTGTTTGCATCAAATTGCATGTTTAAAGTTTATTATGTACTCCAGTTCATAAACAAAAGTTTTTGTCCTTCTCAATTTAAGTTTTCAGTTGTACAACCAAGTTCCTTCTTCATACCATGTAAATTAAACTATACAGAGCAAGTGATCTTATTTTGCCAATCTGAAATGGGATAAATTGACAGCACACTAACCATTGATACTTATGAGTTCTTGATCTGTAATCCACTGGTGTCGTGAAGCTGCCAACTCCTTCACAATGTCATTTCCTGCCATGTCTTGACCTGAACAATACCATATTGTGTTAATGCTATTTTAAACAGTGTCACTTTATTCTTCAGTAAGAAATGTGATGAATTGTCAGCACTGATACTTATTGTTGGAACACGCGGTACGCTACGCTAGCGCCAAATAAAATTTTCTACCGCGCACCCAAGATCATGCTGCTGGAAATAGATCACGGGATCGGGTTTACCACTAGACGCACAGTCACCACAGCGGAAGTAGAGTTGGTGATGCGTGTAGCCGATCTCCCGGGCCGTCTCCTCCTCGCGTTGCCGATCTCCCACGAACAGCAAAGACCCGTGAACGGTGATCTCCCGCGAACGGCACCTCACGGTTCCCTCGAACGGTTCGTCCAAGCACCGCAGATGCGATGCCTCCAAGGTATCCACACGTACGGGGAGCAGCGTCGAGTGGCGGACTGCTAGGTCCGGTCGCGCGGCATGGGCATGGGGAGTGGCGGTGGCTAACCAGGGTTCAATCCCATCAACCCTAAGTGGTGTGCCCACTCCCCTTTATATAGACCTCCGAGGTGGGCTCAACACTTGAGCCCACTAGGAGTCCACATCCATTTCCACTTAGATCCAATCCGAATGGGCTGCAGCCCCTTAAGTGTGCGACCCTATAGGTTCACGTACACATGGACACGACCAGAGTCGATAGTTGGTAGTGGCTCCTACCAGAATGTGCCAACTCCCATGTGGGCGTAAAGTCGTTTGACGAACCTCAACAATGTGGCATATGCAACATTCCTTTTGCCTCACGATATTTGTTGTCGAGCTCAAGGCGAGTACTTGTCACCCTTGTGTTAGCTCGACCTCTCTTCTCGAAACCATGATACAGATTCCCGAACTGGGTTAACACTTAACCCAAGTCGCATGGCCATGCTTTCCGAATCTGATCACTCGAGAGGGCCCAGAGAATATCTCTCCAAATAGGAGGGGCAAATTCCATCTTGGTCAACCATGTCTCGCGGCATGTCTCATGACTCACCTGAAAGCTACCTTTATAACTACCCAGTTACGGAGTAGCGTTTGATAGACCCTAAGTGAGTCGATCCTCATCCAGAGAACATGCGAGGACCTCAGGTCTAGGACATGGCATAGACATTGCAGTTGAGACTAACAGATGACTATATCTCGCTGCGTCTCAAAGTGGGTCTGTCCGGCTTGGTGATCTCCATCCCCGAGCCCATACTATCGGTTTAGCATCTCCATGCACATGACTTGTGAAACATAGTCATCAACCGAGTCGTATACTAGTCAAGGATATGTGTCCGCATAACCTTATCAACTAGGGACCATTAAAACAATCATCATACAATACATAGTTCCACAAACAAGTCACATACTTATTGATACATATCATTGATGATGTTCAAGGACAATACAAAGGACTCATGAATACATATGGAAATATCATCATCACATGATTGCCTCTAGGGCATATCTCCAACACTTATATGTGCAAAACCTGTCATCTGTCTGCTTGTTTATCTTTCAGAGTGAGGAGGATATAAGTGTCAAAAAAGTGCAGTCTCACCAGCTTGCTCAGCTGCTTGCGCTTCAGCTCCCGAGCAGGGCTAACCTTTCTTGAACTCTATTGAAGTGATGTCGGTTTTGTATATTATTTTGTCGGCGTTTTTAGTTGCACTGGTGGCGATCTTTGATGCCCAGTGTATGTAATCTGCTGTCTGCTTGTGCTTTATTATCATAGTGGCAAACTTTGATGCCCAGTGGATGTAATATGCCGTAATTTATTTTTTGTATAGTCTAGGTTTTTTTCTTATTCACGATGCTGCAGTTATTTTACTGTATATATATCCTGTCTTCGCAGTAAACCGGCCAAACCGTAAAATTACGGTACATAATCAGGCCGTCATGCAAATCACCATGTATGATCCGCATCATGGGCCCCGTCATCTTGGTCCGTTAATAGGCCTAAATGTAAATTGGCCAACTAGTAGATTTGGGCCTTTAATAGGCCGAGTAAACCGCCGGCCCTATTTTCCCAAGAAAACTAAATGGGCCTTTAGGAGGCTGAAAAGTAGGTTGGGCCTGAAACGTGCCGAACAGCTCACGGGCCGGCAGCAGGCCGAAATAGACCCCGACCCATGAATGTGCCAATCAAATCATGGGCTTATAACAGGCCAAAATTGTCTCGGTCCTTGTTTGGCCCAATCAGATTATCAGCTGCGAGCAGGCCGGATGCTAACCGGGCCGTAGTTAGGCCCAACTATATGACGGGATTTTAACAGGCCGAAATTAATATAGGGCCGAAATGTTAAACGGGCCCTTAAAAGGCCGAAACTAATATCAGGCCGAATTACTAAATGGGCCTTAGCAAGTGGGCCCAAAAGCATAGCGTCCAGTTGACGGGCCGAATCTGATATGGGCCATAATTTAGCCCAAAGCCTCTTAAAGGGCCGGACCTAATCTGGGCCGTAATTTGGCCCAGAACGTGGTAGGCTTTTAACGGGCCAGATCTCATATGGGCCATTATTAGGCCCGGAACGTGGCAGGCCATTAATGGACCGGATCAACTATGGGCCGGCATTTGGCCCAAAACATGGCAGCCAGTTAATGGGCCGGCCTACTAGGGTCCTCAAAATCTTGTGGGCCTACAGCTGGGCCGGCCCATTAATGTCGGCGAAATCTCGTGGGCCTTTAGCTGGGCCGGCCCATTATGGTCCACGAAAATCTTGTGGGCCTTCACCTGGGCCGGCCCATTATGGCCCGCAAAAATCTTGTGGGCCTTTACCTGGGCCGGCCCATTATGGCCCACAAAATCTTGTGGGCCTTTAGCTGGGCCGACCCATTATGGTCCGCAAAATCTTGTGGGCCTTTAGTTGGGCCGGCCCATTTAAAATTTATGGGCCACTTTTGGGCCGGTCCACGTGTTAACATATCATAGGCGCATCTCGCCCATTGGATGAGTGACACCTGTGCCAACACGGAGCTGACATGTGTTTCCTACAGCCAATGATGATTTTACACGTGGAAAATCCCCATTGGTCCGGGTTGTTAATGGGTTATCGGATCCAAAACCGGACCCGATAGCTTAACGGCGTTCCGTTACGGTGGATGCCACGTGTCGGTCACCCTTGACGAAAGCACTTCTGTGATGCGCGATTTATCGTCATGGAGGTGGACACTTCCGTGATGATAATTTTGGTAATGTCATGGAACACTTCTACGACAGCACAGGTATGGCTATCTTGATTCTGTCATAAATTTGTCATGGATGTACATGCATGACAGAAAACGTGACCTACTGTGACAAACACGTATCATCACGGAAGTGTATTTTTTTGTAGTGAGATCTTGCGTGATCATAGGATTTTTTTTTGAAATTTCATGCTACGTTCCCCAACAGATGGTTCTCAGTTTAAAATAGTTTATGCTTGGTTATATGTGCTACGTGTTTGGAACTACCTCTAAGGGTTAGAGTCACCGGGCCGTGTTTAGTCGGGGTAAGTCAGGAGGAGGGATACTCGGATCGTGCACTCGTTGTCCCTACTCGTGCTCCTTTCTGTGTGCCTGGTCATGCAATGTCAGGGGTTTATCCTTGTTTATATGTTTTACGTGTTTGGAACTGCCTACAGGTAAAGGCCATTAGGCTCAGCTTAGTCAGAGTAAGGCAGGAGAAGGGAGACTCAGATCATGCGGTGTCCCTCACTATGCTCCTTCCCATATGCATGGTCGTGCAATGTTGGCTGATATGGGTGTCATCGTTTTTTAAACTGTCGGATGTTGATCGGAAGTTACCATGTATGTTTCCATCTGCTTGGCTCATAAGTGCCCCCTTGGTTGGATTTGGTGATATGTACTTTGCCTCCGATCGTACTCCTTCCAGTTCTCTTTACTTCGTGTGACAAGTTTTTCTGAGATCAAACTTTGTGAAGCTTGACCATGACTACCGAACATACCATTCACGGATTAACAGAACCTGAAATATAACATAAGATTTGTGATTCTTATGTGTAAATTAGTAAAGACATGTGTTTTATATACGAGATAAGTGTACAAGGAATGAATGTGGGTGAAGTGGGGAGTCTTAGGCTCCCACTACTGGCTATTTTGGCAATGTGCCGGGATAGGTTTGCTTTTACTAAACTACTTTTGCTCACTTTGCTTCCGTGTAAAGATATAATCTCCACATGAAGAAAGGCCATGGCATGAAAAAAAACTTACAATCTATTCAGCTGGTCAAGCAATCGACAATGCAAACTTAGTGTGAATATAATCATTTGCATAGAACTCAGAAAAGAAATTCATCTTCAAAACCGGAAGTTCACTTGGAGCAACGAGTGCTCTAACCCAACATTGTGTAAACTCGACGGATTCTTCTGCAATGATGACTGGGGTATCGAATTCGGCTCCCATATTCTACACGCTTTATCATCTTCGCTCTCTGACCACTGTCCGTTACTACTGGCTAATGACGATGGCACGCGGAAACCCAAAACCTTCCGCTTCGAGAACTACTGGACTAAGATGCCTGGATTCAAAAATGTTGTCGCTGATGCTTGGGCCGAGGACTCCATTCATGTGGGGCGATACCAAAGGCTTTTCCACAGGCTAAAGACTACTGCTGCTAGACTTCGCTCCTGGAGCAAGTCTCTTTTCTCAAACGCAAAGATCCAGCTTCACATAGCTGATACGTCTTCAACGTATCTGTAATTTTTTATTGCTCCATGCTGTTATATTATCAATCTTGGATGTTTTATAATCATTTTATATCATTTTTTGGTACTAACCTATTGACATAGTGCCAAGTGCCAGTTGCTGTTTTCTGCATATTTTTTACATCACAGGAAATCAATACCAAACAGAGTACAAATGCAACGAAACTTCACGAAGAATTTTTTGGGACCAGAAGACACCTAATGGGCCACGGCTACGCCTGGGGGTGCTCTGAGGGAAGCACAACCCAGCAGGGTGCGCCAGGAGGCCCAGGCGTGCCCTGGTGGGTTGTGCCCACCTCGGGTGCCCCCTGAACCGCCTCTTTACTCTATAAATACCCAAATATTCCAGAAACCCTAGGGGAGTCGACGAAAATCAATTCCAGCCATCGGTATTTTACTCGAAGCTATATTTTTATTCGTCACATACTATGTGTTTTGCTTGGAGCGTCTTGTATGATATGAGTCTTTGCTTTTTTTATTTTGTGTTTTAAGTCTTGAATCCTTGCTGGACACACCTATTTGAGAGAGCCAAAATTATGTCATGACTTGTTAGAATTGTTCTCTATGCTTCACTTAAATCTTTTATGAGCTACGGACTTGCTCTAGGGCTTCACTTATATCTTTTTGAGCACGGTATGCTTTAATATTTTTGAAGAAATGCTCTCTTTTTTCACTTAGATTTATTTGAGAGTTAGTAAAATTTTAAAGAAATTCTCTCTTGTTTCACTTAAATTAATTTGAGAGAAAGAAATTTTTATGCTCATGATCTTCACTTATATTTGTTTGAGCTTATGAAAAGCAACACATGAAAATTAGTCCCAAAGTGATAGATATCTAATAAGGATATAATACAAACTTTCATGAAGATCATTGGACAAAACAAACTTGATTCTTAGTAATAGTTTTGAGATATGATGATGTGATATGTGAGTTATGTTGATGAGTAATTATGCTTTAGTAAGAATATTGGTGTTAAGGTTTGTGATTCCCTATGCAAGCACGAAAGTCAGTAATTATGCAATGAAATTACATCCTATTTGTGGTGCATTATTCGGTGCTAATTATGCTTAATGCTCGCTTATGAGATTATTTGTTTCTTGGTTGGTCGCTTCTCAATCATTCGCTAGCCTTCATTTTGCACTAAGTATGATCACTACTTGTGCATCCAAAAACTTGTAAACCAGTCTTGCCACATGAGCCACTATATCTACCTATATGCGGTATTATTTTGCCGTTCTAAGGAAATTTGTATGCGCCATGTCTAATTTTCAAAATAAACTTCTCTTTTGTGTGTTCGTACTGCTCGCGGAGCAGTGAGGGGCGGCTAATATTTTCCATGCTAGATGTGTCATTCTCACGATGAGTGTTTATTCACTTATCATTGCACGAGAGTAAGGCAAAGGTATTAGGGATGCCTAGTCCCGAAATGAGAAATGAATTTACTTTATGTTGTCAAATAATAAATTCCTTGGAAAGTGTTGGTATGGAAGGCACCCGTGGATACGGTTAGCCATGGAAAGTGAAAGTATGGTGGAAAAAGGAATAGACTTTATTTTCTGTTTGGGAACCGCCTATGATATATCTAGCATGGAAAGTGTTGGGAACTCTAAGTCGTTTTCGTTGGTGGGAAAGACACACCTCCCAAAAAGTTTTTATCTGTAAGTTTTTCGCTTTGAGCTATGGCACCTCTGCAAATCCCTACTTTTCACTCCGCGAAGGGCCTTTCTTTTACTTTATGCAATTTTTATTTTGAATTTGAGTCTCCATCTTCTCTTATAAAAGCACCAACTAGGAGGCAATATGATCGTACTTGAGTATTGGGTGTATTTAATATGCGAGTGTGTTTCATGAATGGATCAATGATTGAGCATGATGGGCTAGGGATAACTTTTTTTGGCGTTGATATTTTGAAATACATGGTTGCTTCTTGACATGCTTGAGTATTTAAATTATCATGTCAAAACAGAGCTTCGTCTATCGATGAACAGCAGATTGATGGAGCTCTTGGCACTAGACTATTACTTTGAATCACATAAAAGTCCAAATGTCCATGCTATAAAGAAAAGAATATGATATGACATGTTAGGCAGCATTCCACATCAAAAATTCTATTTTTATTACTTACCTACTCGAGGACGAGGAGTTAAGCTTGGGGATGCTGATACGTCTCCAACGTATCTATAATTTTTGATTGTTCCAAGCTGTTATATTATCAATCTTGGATGTTTTATAATCATTTTATATCATTTTTTGGTACTAACCTATTGACATAGTGCCAAGTGCCAGTTGTTGTTTTCTGCATGTTTTTTACATCGCAGGAAATCAATACCAAACGGAGTCCAAATGCAACGAAACTTCATGGAGATTTTTGGACCAGAAGACACCTAATGGGCCAAGGTTGCGCCTAGGGGGGGTGCTCCGAGGGGAGCACAACCCACCAGGGCGCACCAGGAGGCCCAGGCGTGCCCTGGTGGGTTATGCCCACCTCGGGTGCCCCCTGAACCGCCTCTTTGCTCTATAAATACCCAAATATTCCAAAAACACTAGGGGAGTCGACGGAAATCAATTCCAGCCGCCGCAGAGTCCAGAACCACCAGATCCAATCTAGACACCATCACGGAGGGGTTCACCACTTCCATTGGTGCCTCTTCGATGATGCGTGAGTAGTTCTTTGTAGACCTTCGTGTCCATAGTTATTAGCTAGATGGCTTCCTCTCTCTCGCTGAATTCTCAATACAATGGTCTCTTGGAGATCCATATGATGTAACTCTTTTTGCGGTGTGTTTGTTAGGATCCGATGAACTTTGAGTTTATGATCAGATCTATCTTTTTATATCCATGAAAGTTATTTGAGTTTCTTTGATCTCTTATATGCTTGATTGCTTATAGCTTCGTATTTCTTCTCCGATATTTGGGTTTTGTTTGGCCAACTTGATCTATTTATCTTGCAATGGGAAGAGGTGCTTTGTAGTGGGTTCGATCTTACGGTGCTTGATCCCAGTGATAGAAGGGGAACCGACATGTATGTATCGTTGCTACTAACGATAAAACGATGGGGTCTATCTCTACATAGATAGATCTTGTCTACATCATGTCATCGTTCTTATTGCATTACTCCGTTTTTCCATGAACTTAATACACTAGATGCATGCTGGATAGCATGCTAATCTTGGACGTGATGCCTATATAATGATCATTTCCTGGATATTGTCATGATTAGTTGCAGTTCTATCAATTGCCCAACAGTAATTTGTTTACCCACCGTTTGCTATTTTTCTCGAGAGAAGCCACTAGTGAAACCTACACGGCCCTCGGGTCTCTTTCTCGTATTATTTGCCTTTGCGATCTACTTTTCCTTTGCTTTTATTTTTAGATCTATTAAACCAAAAATACAAAAATACCTTGCTGCGTTTTATTCTTATTTATTTTATTTGGCGTTCGATCTATCAATCTACTACAATTTTATTCATGTCCGTTTGCCTATCTTGAGGCGTCGTTACCCGAAAGGGATTGACAACCCCTTTAACACGTCGGGTTGCGAGTAGTTGTTATTTGTGTGCAGGTGTTGTTTACGTTGTGTTGTTTGGTTCTCCTACTAGTTCGATATCCTTGCTTTCATCACTGAGGGAAATACCTACCACTGCTGTGCTGCATCATCCTTTCCTCTTTGGGGAAATACCGACGTAGTCCTAGCAGACATCAATGGCCCTGGAGGTGATCCTACTTCTCGATTTGGCCCAGGAGCATAGAGAGCTCTCCCATGATGAATGTGATATTCGGAGAAGGCTAAAGAGGAAGATCATTGGGTGGGCTGTTCTAGAAAAATCAAGAAAGAGGCAAAATTCGAGGATAACTAATCTGAAAGAAGGAGATGCTAACACCGTTTACTTCCACTTGCGGATCAACCATCCTAGGCTAAACAATTTCATTCACCGCCTCAAGCACAACGGTGGCTGGGTTACAGAACATAAGCATAAGGAGAATATTATCCACTGTCTGTTCAAGAGCATCACTAAAAAAGGTATTGCGCGCAAAATAGATATCAACTGGGACATTCTTCCTATTCTAGATTGCGACCTTCATGAGTTGGACGAGGACATATCCGAGGAGGAGGTCAAGGCCGCAGTTTTTTCAATGCCAAGTGATAAGGCACCGGGTCTGGATGGCTTTACCGGGGCCTTCTTCAAATCTTGTTGGAACATTATTAAGGTCGATGTCATGCTGGCTATAAACCGGTTCTCAAATCTCCATGCCTCCCATTTGCACTGGTTGAACACTACGGATGTTGCCCTCATTCCGAAAAAGGATGGTGCTGAAGACATCTCTAACTTTCGCCCCATTAGTCTGATTCATGCCATCGCGAAGATCATCGCCAAAGTCATGTCCAACCGATTGGCTCCCCACATGAATGACCTTGTTTCCCAAGCTCAAAGCGCCTTCATCAAAAGAAGATGTATCCATGATAACTTTATGTATGTTCGCAACCTAGCCCGACGCTTTCACCACACAAAAAACCCGGCTCTGCTCTTCAAGCTTGATATCAAAAAGACATTTGACTCGGTTAGATGGGACTTCCTCCTCGAGTTGCTGAACCACCTGGGCTTCCCACCTCGCTTCCGAGGCTGGGTCTCTGCCCTCCTGTCTACTGCTTCATTGAGGGTTCTTCTCGGTGTTCCTGGATGCCCAATATCACCAGGTTGTGGCTTCAGGCAGGGGGACCCCCTCTCCCCCCTCCTCTTTGTGCTTGCAATAGACCCTCTGCATCATATCCTTCAGAAAGCCACCGAGCAAGGTAAGTTACACCCTCTTGATGGAAATGCGATGGTGATCCGTGCCTCCTTATACACGGACGATGTTGCGGTCTTTCTTGCGCCAATTAAATCCGATGTCAAATTTTTCGCGGAAACTCTTGCATGTTGCGGTGAGGTCACTGGCCTGACCACGAGTTGCTCTAAAAGCATGGTTGCCCCCATCAGATGTGATCACTTGGACCTTGATGATATACTACATTCCTTCCCAGCTAACCGATCTACCTTCCTGATGAATTACCTCGGATTGCCTTTGTCGGTCAAGAGGTTGAATAGGATTCACTTCCAGCCCCTGGAGGACAAGATTGCGTCCAAGCTTTCTCCATGGTTGGGCATGCTAATGGCATCTCCGGGAAGGGCTGTGCTGGTCAAGTCTGTCATCATGGTCATTGCCATATATTATATGACAACATTAAACCATCCGATTGAGGTTCTGGAAAAGATTGATTCTCTTCAGCATGCTTTCCTCTGGGCTGGTTGTGAGAAGGTCACTGGCGGCAAATGCAAGATCAACTGGGTACAGGTCTGCAAGTCCAAGGTTCATGGGGGGCTAGGTATCCTAAATCTGAGGAAGTTTGCGTTCGCGCTTCGTATCCGATGGCTTTGGGCAGAATGGTTGGATCCGGTGAAGCCGTGGGTTTGCTTGGGTAACCCCTGCGATGAGAATGATAAAAACATTTTTGCGGCTGCCACCAAGGTGTTACTTGGCAACGGTATTCATGCTTCCTTCTAGGAGTCTGCTTGGCTAGATGGCATGAGACCCAAAGACATCGCCCCAAAGATTTTTGACCTATCAAAAAGAAGGGGCTGTACGGTTCAGAAGGCTTTGAATAATAAATTTTGGGTCTCTCAAGTCAATACCGATGGGATCACCTCCGCTACGCACCTGACCGAGTTTGTCAACCTTTGGGAGAAATTATATGTGGTGCACCTCAACCCCGAAGTGCTGATTCTATCTCCTAGAAGCTTTCAAATATGGCTCTTACTCCGCTTCCCCTCGGCCTACAAGGTCCAATTCCTGGGCTTAGTTGACTCCAACATGCAACAGTTGGTGTGGAAGATCTGGGCTCCCCCCAAATGCAAATTCTTTGTTTGGCTTGTGATCAATAATAGGATATGGACAACCAATAGGTTCCAATGCCGTGGATGGCCTAACTGTGATCGCTGCCCCCTATGCAAGCAAGTTCAAGAAACCGTGGCTCACATCCTTTTCCAATGCCGCTACACGGTTCGAGTTTGGGAAATGATCAAATCTTGGCTTGGCTTGGTTGATGTGAACCCTACAGCATGGGTTGCGGTCCATTCGGTGAAAGCCTGGTGGAACCTCATTGACTCCAATGCATCGCAATCTCGATGGGCGATGATGTCTCTTATTATGCTGATCTCATGGGAAATTGGGAATGAGAGGAATGCACGTGTCTTCCGTAACACCGCGGTGCTGGTTGGGGTTCTTGTTTATAGAATCAAAGATGTTTCAAAACTTTGGTGCCTTGTAGGGGCCAAGTATTTGAGTAATGTAGTGCCGCGAGAGTAACGTTTTGTTATTCGGCCTTTGGCCAAAAACTCTAAACCTTCTTCTTAATTAATGAAATTGGCAAATCTTTTGCCCAGTTTCAAAAAAGAAAGAAAAGAAAAGACATACAACCCGGGAAAGTGACTCACGGGCGCCAGCCGGCCAGGTCCGAGACAGTAAGGATCACGGTAGGCAAAGCTCGAGTAAAAGCGCCGCGCAGGGCCCGGGCGTGCAGCGCCCTGATTCGGCCGTATGCTAACAAAGTCAGCCAACTAAGTCCCTCCCAGCCCCACATATCAACGTTAGGCATGCAACACACCGAGGGCGCACACGCATGCCCCGTGAGCCCAGATGCTGCATCAAAGTGAGGCTAAGGACCCGCGCACGGATATATGCACGATAAAGACCTGACTAAGGAGGTCTAAGTCGACCAGTATGAACAAACAATTGCTATGATCCAAAGGTAATTATCCCTGTTTGTCAGCCTGTCGGTTGCTTCTTGGTGTTCTTTATCGTATGTATTATTTTGGGGAAGCTTCTGATCTATTTATCTTCAATCATGATAGTACAACAAACACTAGAAATAATAAACATTACATCTAGATTCATAGACCACCTAGCAATGACTACAAGCACTGAAGCGAGCCGAAGGCACGCGACCGTCATCACCCTGTCGCCTGATACGTCTCCAACGCATCTATATTTTTTGATTGTTCCATGCTATTATATTATCTGTTTCGGATGTTTAATGGGCTTTATTATACACTTTTATAATATTTTTGGGACTAACCTACTAACCAAAGGCCAGTGCAAATTGCTGTTTTTGCCTATTTCAGTGTTTCGCAAAAAAGGAATATCAAACGGAATCCAAATGGAATGAAACCTTCGGGAGAGTCGTTTTTGGAACAAACGCAATCCAGGAGACTTGGAGTGGACGTCAAGGGAGCAACGAGCCGGCCACGAGGTAGGAGGGCACGCCCAGGGGGTAGGCGCACCCCCCACCCTCGTGGGCCCCTTGTGGCTCCACTGACCTACTTCTTTCGCCTATATATACTCATATACCCCGAAAACATCCAGGAGCACCACGAAACCCTATTTCCACCGCCGCAACCTTCTGTACCCATGCCCACATTGGGCCCCTTTCCGGCGCTCTGCCGGAGGGGGAATTGATCATGGAGGGCTTCTACATCAACACCATAGCCTCTCCGATGATGTGTGATTAGTTTACCACAAACCTTCGGGTCCATAGTTATTATCTAGATGGCTTCTTCTCTCTCTTTGGATCTCAATAGAAAGTTCTCCTCGATCTTCTTGGAGATCTATTCGATGTAATAACTTTTTGCAGTGTGTTTCTCGAGATCCGATGAATTGTGGGTTTATGATCAAGTTTATCTATGAACAATATTTGAATCTTCTCTGAATTCTTATATGCATGATTTGATATCTTTGCAAGTCTCTTCGAATTTTCTGTTTGGTTTGGCCTACTAGATTGATCTTTCTTGCAATGGGAGAAGTGCTTAGCTTTGGGTTCAATCTTGTGGTGCTCGATCCCAGTGACAGTAGGGGAAATGACATGTATTGTATTGTTGCCATCGAGGATAAAAAGATGGGTTTATATCATATTGCTTGAGTTTATCCCTCTACATCATGTCATCTTGCCTAATGCGTTACTCTGTTCTTATGAACTTAATACTCTAGACGCATGCTGGATAGTGGTCGATGTGTGGAGTAATAGTAGTAGATGCAGAATTGTTTCGGTCTACTTGACAGGGACATGATGCCTATATACATGATCATGCCTAGATATTCTCATAACTATGCACTTTTCTATCAATTGCTCGACAGTAATTTGTTCACCCACCGTAGAATTTGCTATCTTGAGAGAAGCCACTAGTGAAACCTATGGCCCCCGGGTCTATTTTCCATCATATTAATCTCCCATCAATTAGTTATTTCTGTCGCCGTTTATTTTGCAATCTTTACTTTTCAATCTATACAACAAAAATACCAAAAATATTTATCTTATTATCTCTATCAGATCTCACTTTTGCAAGTGGCCGTGAAGGGATTGACAACCCCTTTATCGCGTTGGTTGCAAGGTTCTTAATTGTTTGTGCAGGTACTAGGCGACTTGCGTGTATCCTCCTACTGGATTGATACCTTGGTTCTCAAAAACTGAGGGAAATACTTACGCTACTTTGCTGCATCACCCTTTCCTCTTCAAGGGAAAACCAACGCATGCTCAAGAGGTAGCAAGAAGGATTTCTGGCGCCGTTGCCGGGGAGGTGTACACCAAGTCAAGTCAAGATTTGATCTCCCGACAACGAGCCATTTCTAGCGCCGTTGCCGGGAAGATTTACGCACAAGTCAAGACATACCAAGTACCCATCACAAACTCTTATCCCTCGCATTACATTATTTGCCATTTGCCTCTCGTTTTCCTCTCCCCCACTTCACCTTTGCCGTTTTATTCGCCCTTCTTCCGTTCGATCTTTTGGTTGCTTGTGTTGCCATGTACCTTCTTTTTGCTTGCATCTTCGCTTGCTAAAAGTTTATGGATCCTCATCCACTTGTTAATCTTTTTAAGAGATCCAACTATGATGAACCACTTTCTAGTGATTTGAGTGCACTAGATTATCTTTATGAGATTTTGCTTGAAATTCGTGAATCTGAAAATTGTGATGAAGAAATTTATGAAGAGATTCACGATAGCTCCTTGAATAAAAAGCATGATTGCAATGATTTTACTATAAATTCTCTTGATGTCAATTGTGCTAATAATATGCAAAACCCTAAGCTTGGGGATGCTAGTTATGCTATATCTACTACTTGTTGAAATGATCATGATTGGGGTGATAGTTCTTACAATCTTGAAAATTTATTTAAGCCCCATGATGAATATGAGATTGATAATAATGTTTGCAATAATACTAAAAGTGGGTTTGGAGAGGTCATGACTTTAGTTAATGTTAGTCCCACTATTTCGGAAGAGTGTCAACTTTGCATGCATATGGATCGTGTTGAGAATATGTTATGTGATAGCTATATTGTTGAATTTTCCTATCGTCCTACATGTAATTATTATGAGAGGGGAAAATATGGTTGTAGAAATTTTCATGTTACTAAATTACCTCTCTTCATGTTGAGATTGCTATCGTCTCTTTCTTCTTCCTTGCATACGCTAGTTTTTGCTTTCCTTGATAATTTGTTTGCTTATAAAATGCCTATGCATAGGAAGTATGTTAGACTTAGATGTGTTTGTCACATGTTTTATGATGCTCTCTTTGTGTTTAAATTGTTATCATCCTTGTGAGCATCAATAAAAATTATGCCTAGCTAGGGGCGTCAAACGATAGCGCTTGTTGGGACGTAACCCAATTTTATTTTTATTCCTTGCTTTTTGTTCCTGTTTAGTAATAAATAATTCATCTAGCCTGTGGTTAGATTTGGTTTTATGTTTTAATTAGTGTTTGTGCCAAGTTAAACCTGTAGGATCTTCTTGGATAACAATTATTTGATCTTGCTGAAAAGGTTAGAAACTTTCTGCTCACGAAAAAAATTGTTAAAAATCACCAGAAAGTGATAAAATACTGATTCCAATTGCAGTAGATCAATAAACAAAGTATTCAGGTCGTCCTATTTTTGCAGAATTTTTGCGTTACAGAAGTTTGCGTTTGATACAGATTACTACAGACTGTTCTATTTTTGACAGATTCTGTTTTTCGTGTGTTGTTTGCTTATTTTGATGAATCTATGGCTAGTATCGGGGGGTATGAACCATAGAGAAGTTGGAATACAGTAGGTTTAACACCAATATAAATAAATAATGAGTTCATTACAGTACTTTATTGTGGTGGTTTGTTTACTAGCATGAGATTTTCTGTTGAGTTTTGTGTTGTGAAGTTTTCAAGTTTTGGGTAAAGATTTGATGGATTATGGAATAAGGAGTGGCAAGAGCCTAAGCTTGGGGATGCCCAAGGCACCCCAAGGTAAAATTCAAGGACAACCAAAAGCCTAAGCTTGGGGATGCCCCGGAAGGCATCCCCTCTTTCGTCTTCGTCCATCGGTAACTTTACTTGAGGCTATATTTTTATTCACCACATGATATGTGTTTTGCTTGGAGCGTCTTGTATGATTTGAGTCTTTTATTTTTAGTTTACCACAATGATCCTTGCTGTACACACCTTTTGGAGAGACACACATGAATCGGAATATATTAGAATACTCTATGTGCTTCACTATATCTTTTGAGCTATATAATTTTGCTGTAGTGCTTCACTTATATCTTTTAGAGCACGGTGGTGGTTTTATTTTATAGAAATTATTGATCTCTCGTGCTTCACTTATATTATTTTTAGAGTCCTTTAGAACAGCATGGTAATTTGCTTTGGCTATAAAATTAGTCCTAATATGATAGGCATCCAAGATGGGTATAATAAAACTTTCATATAGAGTGCATTGAATACTATGAGAAGTTTGATACTTGATGATTGTTTTGAGATATGAAGGTGGTGATATTAAAGTTGTGCTAGTTGAGTAATTGTGAATTTGATAAATATTTGTGTTAGAGTTTGCAAGTCCCGTAGCATGCACGTATGGTAACCGTTGTGTAACAAATTTGAAACATGAGGTGTTCTTTGATTTTCATCCGTATCAGTGGTGGTCAGGGATGAGCAATGGTCTTCTCCTACCAATCTATCCCCCTAGGAGCTTGCTTTTTGATGACTTGTAGATTTTTTCAATAAGTATGTGAGTTCTTTATGACTAATGTTGAGTCCATGGATTATACGCACTCTCACCCTTCCATCATTGCTAGCCTCTTCGGTACCGTGCATTTCCCTTTCTCACCTTGAGAGTTGGTGCAAACTTCGCCGGTGCATCCAAACCCCGTGATATGATACGCTCTATCACACATAAACCTCCTTATATCTTCCTCAAAACAGCCACCATACCTACCTATTATGGCATTTCCATAGCCATTCCGAGATATATTGCCACGCAACTTTCCACCGTTTCAGTTATTATGACACACTTCATCATTGTCATATTGCCTTGCATGATCATGTAGTTGACATCATATTTGTGGCAAAGCCACCATGCATAATTCATCATACATGTCACTCTTGACTCATTGCCCATCCCGGTACACCGCCGGAGGCATCCATGTAGAGTCATATTTTGTTCTAGTATCGAGTTGTAATCTTTGAGTTGTAAATAAATAGAAGTGTGATGATCATTATTAGAGCATTGTCCCTAAAAAAGAAAAAAGAAGAAGAAGAAAGTCCAAAAAAAAGAAAGGCCCAAAAAAAGGGACAATGTTACTATCCTTTTTCACACTTGTGCTTCAAAGTAGCACCATGATCTTTATGATAGAGAGTCTCTTATTTTGTCACTTTCATATACTAGTGGGAATTTTTCATTATAGAACTTGGCTTGTATATTCCAACAATGGGCTTCCTCAAATGCCCTAGGTCTTCATGAGCAAGCAAGTTGGATGCACACGCACTTAGTTTCTTTTGTTGAGCTTTCATACATTTATAGCTCTAGTGCATCTGTTGCATGGCAATCCCTACTCCTTGCATTGACATCAATTGATTGGCATCTCCTTAGCCCGTTGATTAGCCACGTCAATGTGAGACTTTCTCCTTTTTTGTCTTCTTCACACAACCCCCATCATTATATTTTATTCCACCCATAGTGCTATGTCCATGGCTCACGCTCATGTATTGCGTGAAAGTTGAAAAAGTTTGAGATTACTAAAGTATGAAACAATTGCTTGGCTTGTCATCGGGGTTGTGCATGATGAGAGCATTCTTGTGTGACGAAAATGGAGCATGAACAAACTATATGATTTTGTAGGGATGAACTTTCTTTGGCCATGTTATTTTGAGAAGACATGATTGCTTAGTTAGTATGCTTGAAGTATTATTATTTCTATGTCAATATTAAACTTTTATCTTGAATCTTTCGGATCTGAACATTCATGCCACAATAAATAAAATTACATAGAAAATTATGTTAGGAAGCATTCCACATCAAAAATTCTGTTTTTATCATTTACCTACTCGAGGACGAGCAGGAATTAAGCTTGGGGATGCTTGATACGTCTCCAATGTATCTATAATTTTTGATTGTTCCATGCTATTATATTAGATGTTTTGGATGTTTAATGGGCTTTATTATACACTTTTATATTATTTTTGAGACTAACCTACTAATCAAAGGCCCAGTACAAATTGCTGTTTTTTTGCCTATTTCGGTGTTTCGCAGAAAAGGAATATCAAACGGAATCCAAATGGAATGAAACCTTCGGGAGAGTCATTTTTGGAACAAACGCAATCCAGGAGACTTGGAGTGGACGTCAAGGAAGCAACGAGGCGGTCATGAGGTAGGAGGGCGTGCCCAGGGGGTAGGCGCGCCCCCACCCTCGTGGGCCCCTCGTGGCTCCACCGACCTACTTCTTTCGCCTATATATTCTCATATGCCCCGAAAACATCCAGGAGCACCACAAAACCCTATTTCCAGCGCCGCAACCTTCTGTACCCGTGAGATCCCATCTTGGGGCCTTTTCCGGCGCTCTGCCGGAGGGGGAATCGATCACGGAGGGCTTCTACACCAACACCATAGCCCCTCCGATGATGTGTGAGTAGTTTACCACAGACCTTCGGGACCATAGTTATTAGCTAGATGGCTTCTTCTCTCTCTTTGGATCTCAATACAAAGTTCTCCTTGATCTTCTTGGAGATCTATTTGATGTAATAACTTTTTGCGGTGTGTTTGTCGAGATCCGATGAATTGTGGATTTATGATCAAGTTAATCTCTGAACAATATTTGAATCTTCTCTGAATTCTTATATGCATGATTTGATATCTTTGCAAGTCTCTTCGAATTATCAGTTTGGTTTGGCCTACTAGATTGATCTTTCTTGCAATGGGAGAAGTGCTTAGCTTTGGGTTCAATCTTGTGGTGCTCGATCCCAGTGACAGCAGGGGAAACGACATGTATTGTATTGTTGCCATCGAGGATAAAAAGATGGGGTTTATATCATATTGCTTGAGTTTATCCCTCTACATCATGTCATCTTGCCTAATGCGTTACTCTGTTCTTATGAACTTAATACTCTAGATGCATGCTGGATAGCGGTGGATGTGTGGAGTAATAGTAGTAGATGCAGAATCGTTTCGGTCTACTTGACACGGACGTGATGCTTATATACATGATCATGCCTAGATATTCTCATAACTATGCGCTTTTCTATCAATTGCTCGACAGTAATTTGTTCACCCACCGTAGAATTTGCTATCTTGAGAGAAACCACTAGTGAAACCTATGGCCCCAGGGTCTATTTTCCATCATATTAATCTCCCGGTAATTAGTTATTTCTGTCGCCGTTTATTTTGTAATCTTTAATTTTCAATCTATACAACAAAAGTACCAAAAATATTTATCTTATTATCTCTATCATATCTCACTTTTGCAAGTGGCCGTGAAGGGATAGACAACCCCTTTATCGCGTTGGTTGCAAGGTTCTTAATTGTTTGTGCAGGTACTAGGCGACTTGCGTGTATCCTCCTATTGGATTGATACCTTGGTTCTCAAAAACTGAGGGAAATACTTACGCTACTTTGCTGCATCACCCTTTCCTCTTCAAGGGAAAACCAACACATTCTCAAGAGGTAGCATCGCCGGAGCGGGGCTAAACTTATTGTAGTAGACATTTGGGAAGTCGTCATGTTAGGATCCCATAGGACCAGCGTACCAGAACAGCAACCGCTGCCGATAAAGAGTAGCGTAGATCGGAAACAACCTGAAGACTCATGAACGTAGACGAACGATGAACAGAACCACCAAAGACAGATCCACCGGAGACACACCTCCACACGCCCACCAACGATGTTAGATGCACCACCGGAATTGGGGCTAGGCGAGGAAACTTATTTCACCGGAATGATATAATTTGCTGAACTTCCTAGTTGCAGTTGGTCTTTGCGCCAATGACGCAACGGGTCATCTAGTAAAATAGGAAGCCCATGTGCAATTTCATTCATGGTTTATTTTCCTATTCTCATGTTCAAGGGCTTGCTATTCAGTTCCGATCACTGGGGTTCCATGGATACCGTGCAATATGAGAAAAGAGCCGTTTAGGCCTCTGCGGATTGTGGATGCATCAACTTTCTGTTCTACTACAGAGCGGTTCATGTTGTTTGCGTAAGAAGAGGCAACCAAGCCGGTGACTTTGTCTCGTCCGGCGAGCCCTTGTCTCTCTCTCCCCTCATGGTGACCTTGGGCTGCCGGAGGTGGAGGGGGGTAGTGGGGACGGCTCGCCGAATGGATTTGTGTATGCTACCTCTTGAGCACTACGTTGGTTTTCCCTTGAAGAGGAATGGGTGATGCAGTAAAGTAGCGTAAGTATTTCCCTCAGTTTTTGAGAACCAAGGTATCAATCCAGTAGGAGACCACACTCGAGTCCCACACACCTACACAAACAAATAAGAACCTCGCAACCAACGCGATAAAGGGGTTGTCAATCCCTTCACGGTCACTTACGAGAGTGAGATCTGATAGAGATGATAAGATAATATTTTTGGTATTCTTATGATAAAGACTAAAAGTAAAGAAAGCAAAATAAACGGTAATAGAAATAGCTCGTTGACGGGAGATTATTATGATGGAAAATAGACCCGGGGGCCATAGGTTCACTAGTGACTTCTCTCAAGATAGCATAAGTATTACGGTGGGTAAATGAATTACTATCGAGCAATTGATAGAATTGAGCATAGTTATGAGAATATCTAGGTATGATCATGTATATAGGCATCACGTCCGTGACAAGTAGACCGACTCCTGCCTGCATCTACTACTATTACTCCACACATCGACCGCTATCCAGCATGCATCTAGAGTATTAAGTTCATAAGAACAGAGTAACGCTTTAAGCAAGATGACATGATGTAGAGGGTAAAGCTCACGCAATATGATATAAACCCCATCTTTTTATCCTCGATGGCAACAATACAATACGTGCCTTGCTGCCCCTCCTGTCACTGGGAAAGGACACCGCAAGATTGAACCCATAGCTAAGCACTTCTCCCATTGCAAGAAAGATCAATCTAGTAGTCCAAACCAAACTGATAATTTGAAGAGACTTGCAAAGTTAACAAATCATACATAAAAGAATTCAGAGAAGATTCAAATATTGTTCATAGATAATCTGGATCATAAACCCACAATTCATCGGATCTCGACAAACACACCGCAAAAGAAGAGTTACATCAAATAGATCTCCAAGAGAATCGAGGAGAACTTTGTATTGAGATCCAAAGAGAGAGAAGAAGCCATCTAGCTAATAACTATGGACCCGAAGGTCTGAGGTAAACTACTCACACATCATCGGAGAGGCTATGGTGTTGATGTAGAAGCCCTCCGTGATCAATGCCCCCTCTGGCGGGGCGCCGGAAAAGGCCCCAAGATGGGATCTCACTGGTACAGAAGGTTGCGGCGGTGGAATTAGGTTTTCGTGGTGCTCCTCGATGGTTTGGGGGTACGTAGGTATATATAGGAGGAAGAAGTAGGTAGGTGGAGCCACGAGGGGCCCACGAGGGTGGAGGGCGCGCCCAGGGGGTAGGCGCGCCCCCCTACCTCGTGGCTTGCTCGTCGGTTGCTTGACGTCCACTCCAAGTCCTGTGGATCACGTTTGTTTCGAAAATCACGTTCCTGAAGGTTTCATTCCGTTTGGACTCCGTTTGATATCCTTTTCCTTCGAAACACTGAAATAGGCAAAGAAACAGCAATTTGGGCTGGGCCTCCGGTTAATAGGTTAGTCCCAAAATAATATAAAAGTGTATAATAAAGCCCATTAAACATCCAAAACAGAATATAATATAGCATGGAACAATAAAAAATTATAGATACGTTGGAGACGTATCAAGCATCCCCAAGCTTAATTCCTGCTCGTCCTCGAGTAGGTAAATGATAAAAATAGAATTTTTGATGTGGAATGCTACTTAGCATAATTTTCAATGTAATTCTCTTATTTGTGGTATGAATATTCAGATCCGAAAGATTCAAGATAAAAGTTTAATATTGACATAAAAGTAATAATACTTGAAGCATACTAACTATGCAATTATGTCTTCTCAAAATAACATGGCCAAAGAAATTTCATCCCTACAAAATCATATAGTTTGGTCATGCTCCATTTTCGTCACACAAGAATGCTCTCATCATGCACAACCCCGATGACAAGCCAAGCAATTGTTTCATACTTTAGTAATCTCAAACTTTTTCAACTTTCACGCAATATATGAGCGTGAGCCATGGATATAGCACTATGGGTGGAATAGAATATGATGATAGGGGTTATGTGGAGAAGACAAAAAGGAGAAAGTCTCACATTGACGCAGCTAATCAACGAGCTAGGGAGATGCCCATCGATTGATGTCAATGCAAGGAGTTGGGATTGCCATGCAACGGATGCACTAGAGCTATAAATGCATGAAAGCTCAACAAAAGAAACTAAGTGGGTGTGCATCCAACTTGCTTGCTCACGAAGACCTAGGACATTTGAGGAAGCCCATTGTTGGAATATACAAGCCAAGTTCTATAATGAAAAATTCCCACTAGTATATGAAAGTGACAAAACAAGAGACTCTCTATCATAAAAATCATGGTGCTACTTTGAAGCACAAGTGTGAAAAAAAGGATAGTAGCATTGCCCCTTCTTTATTTTCTTTTTTTGGGGCCCTTTTTTTACTTATTTGTCCTTTCTCTTTTTTTGGGACAATGCTCTATGAATGATCATCATCACACTTCTATTTATTTACAACTCGATGATTACAACTCGATACTAGAACAAAGTATGACTCTATATGAATGCCTCCGGCGGTGTACCGGGATGGGCAATGAATCAAGAGTGACATGTATGAATAATATGCATGGTGGCTTTGCCACAAATACGATGTCAACTACATGATCATGCAAGGCAATATGACAATGATCAAACGTGTCTTGATAAACGGAATGGTGGAAATTTGCATGGCAATATATCTCGGAATGGCTATGGAAATGCCATAATACGTAGGTATGGTGGCTGTTTTGAGGAAGATATAAGGAGGTTTATGTGTGATAGAGCGTATCGTATCACGGGGTTTGGATGCACCGGTGAAGTTTGCACCAACTCTCAAGGTGAGAAAGGGCAATGCACAGTACCGAAGAGGCTAGCAATGATGGAAGGGTGAGAGTGCATATAATCCATGGACTCAACATTAGTCATAAAGAACTCACATACTTATTGCAAAAATCTACAAGTCATCAAAAACCAAGCACTACGCGCATGCTCCTAGGGGGATAGATTGGTCGGAAAAGACCATCGCTCGTCCCCAACCGCCACTCATAAGGAGGACAATCAAAGAACGCCTCATGTTTCAAATTTGTTACATAACGTTTACCATACGTGCATGCTAAGGCACTTGCAAACTTCAACACAAGTATTTCTCAAATTCACAACTACTCAACTAGCACAACTTTAATATCACTACCTCCATATCTCAAAACAATCATCAAGCATCAAACTTCTCTTAGTATTCAATGCATTTATAAGAAAGTTTTTACTAATCTTGGATGCCTATCATATTAGGACTAATTTCTCAATTTAAGAAAATTACCATGCTGTTTTGTAGGACTCTCAAAATGATATAAGTGAAGCATGAGAGAACAATAGTTTCTATAAAACAAAACCACCGTCGTGCTCTAAAAGATATAAGTGAAGCACTAGAGCAAAAACTATATAGCTCAAAAAATATAAGTGAAGCACAAAGAGTATTCTAATAAATTCCGAATCATGTGTGTCTCTCTTAAAAGGTGTGTACAGCAAGGATGATTGTGGTAAACTAAAATCAAATACTCAAATCATACAAGACGCTCCAAGCAAAACACTTATCATGTGGTGAATAAAAATATAGCTCCAAGTAAAGTTACCGATGGACGAAGAAGAAAGAGGGTATGCCTTCCGGTGCATCCCCAAGCTTTGTCTTTTTGGTGTCCTTAGATTTACCTTGGGGTGCCTTGGGCATCCCCAAGCTTAGGCTCTTGCCACTCCTTGTTCCATAATCCATCAAATCCTTACCCAAAACTTGAAAACTTCACAACACAAAACTTAACAGAAAATCTCATGAGCTCCGTTAGCGAAAGAAAACAAAACACCACTTCAAGGTACTGTAATGAACTCATTATTTATTTGTATTGGTGTTAAACCTACTGTATTCCAACTTCTCTATGGTTTATAAACTATTTTACTAACCATAGACTCATCAAAATAAGCAAACAACACACGAAAAACAGAATCTGTGAAAAACAGAACAGTCTATAGTAATCTGTAACTAACGCAAACTTCTGCAACTCAGAAAAATCTACCAAAATAGGAAGACCTAAAAAATTTGTTTATTGATCTGCTGCAATTGGAATCAGTATTTTATCACGTTCTGGTGATTTTTAACAATTGTTTTCGTGAACAGAAAGTTTCTGGAATTTTCAGCAAGATCAAATAACTATCATCCAAGAAGATCCTATAGGTTTAACTTGGCACAAACACTAATTAAAACACAAAAACAAATCTAACCAAGAGGCTAGATCAAAGATTTATTCCTAAACAGAAGCAAAAGGCAAAAAAACTAAAATAAAAATTGGGCTGCCTCCCAACAAGCGCTATCGTTTAACGCCCCTAGCTAGGCATAAAAAACAAGGATAGATCTAAGTATTGCCATCTTTGGTAGGCAATCCATAAGTGGCTCTCATAATAGATTCATAAGGTAATTTTATTTTCTTTCCAGGAAAGTGTTCCATGCCTTTCCTTAACGGAAATTGGAATCTAATATTTCCTTCCTTCATATCAATAATTGCACCAATCGTTCTAAGGAAAGGTCTACCAAGAATAATAGGACATGAAGGATTGCAATCTATATCAAGAACAATGAAATCTACGGGCACATAGTTCCTATTTGCAACAATAAGATTATCATTAATTCTTCCCATAGGTTTCTTAATAGTGGAATCCGCAAGGTGCAAGTTTAAAGAACAATCATCAAATTCACGGAAACCTAACAAATCACATAAAGTTTTTGGAATCGTGGAAACACTAGCACCCAAATCACACAAAGCATAGCATTCATGATCTTTAATTTTAATTTTAATAGTAAGTTCCCATTCATCATAAAGTTTTCTAGGGATAGAAACTTCCAACTCAAGTTTTTTGTTCATAAGATTGCATTAAAGCATCAACGATATGTTTAGTAAAAGCTTTATTTTGACTATAAGCATGAGGAGAATTTAGCACGGATTGCAACAAGGAAATACAATCTATCAAAGAGCAATTATCATAATTAAATTCCTTGAAATCCAAGATAGTGGGTTCATTGATATCTATAGTTTTGACCTCTTCAATCCCACTTTTACCAATTTTTGCATCAAGATCTAAAAACTCCGAATTTTTGGGACGCCTTCTAACTAAAGTTGACTCATCTCCAGTCCCATCATTATCAAGATTCATATTGCAAAACAAAGATTTAATAGGGGACACATCAATAACTTTTAGATCTTAATCTTTATTCTCATAAAAAAATTCCAGTTTAGCGGCCATCTTATTAACTAAGGTGGCCTGCTTATCCGAGATTTCAGCTATTGATTTTTCGAGATGAGCAATCTGAGATTTCAAGCCATAAAATTCCTTAGACATATCATCGAGCTCTTTATTCATGTATCCCATAAAGCTTTTTTGTTCTTTAAGCCCGTTTCTAAAGAAATTATTATGCTCAAATTGCAAAGTCATAAAACTTCTGACGTTGCTTTCAATCTCTTCTAACCTTTTAAGGTGAAAATCACCAAATCTAGGTAGAGCCATCATGACAAGAAAGCAGTCCAACACACGAGCAAACAAAAAGCGAGCGAAAAAGAGGCGAACAGAAAAAGAGGGCGAATAAAATGGCAAGGGTGAAGTGGGGGAGAAGAAAACGAGAGGCAAATGGCAAATAATGTAATGCGAGGGATACGAGTTTGTGATGGGTACTTGGTATGTCTTGACTTGTGCGTAGACTCCCCGTATGTCTTGACTTGTGCGTAGACTCCCCGACAACGGCGCCAGAAATCCTTCTTGCTACCTCTTGAGCACTGCGTTGGTTTTCCCTTGAAGAGGAAAGGGTGATGCAGTAAAGTAGCGTAAGTATTTCCCTCAGTTTTTGAGAACCAAGGTATCAATCCAGTAGGAGACCACGCTCGAGTCCCACGCACCTACACAAACAAATAAGAACCTCACAACGAATGCGATAAAGAGGTTGTCAATCCCTTCACGGTCACTTACGAGAGTGAGATCTGATAGAGATGATAAGATAATATTTTTGGTATTTTTATGATAAAGACTAAAAGTAAAGAAAGCAAAATAAACGGTAATAGAAATAGCTCGTTGACGGGAGATTAATATGATGGAAAATAGACCCGGGGGCCATAGGTTTCACTAGTGGCTTCTTACAAGATAGCATAAGTATTACAGTGGGTAAACGAATTACTGTCGAGAAATTGATAGAATTGAGCATAGTTATGAGAATATCTAGGTATGATCATGTATATAGGCATCACGTCCGTGACAAGTAGACCGACTCCTGCCTGCATCTACTACTATTACTCCACACATCGACCGCTATCCAGCATGCATCTAGAGTATTAAGTTCATAAGAACAGAGTAACGCTTTAAGCAAGATGACATGATGTAGAGGGATAAACTCATGCAATATGATATAAACCCCATCTTTTTATCCTCGATGGCAGCAATACAACACGTGCCTTGCTGCCCTGCTTTCACTGGAAAAGGACACCGCAAGATTGAACCCAAAGCTAAGCACTTCTCCCATTGCAAGAAAGATCAATCTAGTAGGCCAAACCAAACTGATAATTCGAAGAGACTTGCAAAGATAACCAATCATACATAAAAGAATTCAGAGAAGATTAAAATATTGTTTATAGATAATCTGGATCATAAACCCACAATTCATCGGATCTCGACAAACACACCGCAAAATAAGAGTTACATCAAATAGATCTCCAAGAGAATCAAGGAGAACTTTGTATTGAGATCCAAAGAGAGAAGAAGCCATCTAGCTAATAACTATGGACCCGAAGGTCTGAGGTAAACTACTCACACATCATCGGAGAGGCTATGGTGTTGATGTAGAAGCCCTCCGTGATCAATGCCCCCTCCGGCGGGGCGCCGGAAAAGGCCCCAAGATGGGATCTCACGGGTATAGAAGGTTGCGGTGGTGGAATTAGGTTTTCGTGGTGCTCCTCGATGGTTTGGGGGTATGTAGGTATATATAGGAGGAAGAAGTAGGTCGGTGGAGCCACGAGGGGCCCACGTGGGTGGAGGGCACGCCCAGGGGGTAGGCGCGCCCCTACCTCTTGGCTTCCTTGTCGGTTGCTTGACGTCCACTCCAAGTCCTCTGGATCATGTTTGTTCCGAAAATCACATTCCCGAAGGTTTCATTCCGTTTGGACTCCGTTTGATATCCTTTTCCTTCGAAACACTGAAATAGGCAAAAAACAGGAATTTGGGCTGGGCCTCCGGTTAATAGGTTAGTCCCAAAAATAATATAAAAGTGTATAATAAAGCCCATTAAACATCCAAAACAGAATATAATATAGCATGGAACAATCAAAAATTATAGATACGTTGGAGACGTATCAGTGTACAGGTAGGCTGTCTAGCTGTCGGGGTGGGCTCCTCGGTATCATTCTTAGTTCCGACTAGGAGGTGATGGTGGCGGAGACAATCGTGATTTGGTTAGGAAAATTAGATCTTTTCCCCACTTTACTTCCCCATTAGTTAATTTGCCCCCCCCCAGAGAGGCTGCTGGGTGGGGCCGGGGCCACTGTCATTGAAACAACCCTGGGGCAAATAATCTAACCTCCTGATTTGGTTATGCATCTGGTCCTGCATCGTTTCATCGGCTTCGTCGACGTGGGTTGTTGCAGTTAGTTTACTTTTGTGTGCTTTGGATCAAGCCTTCGATCTGGTGGCTTGGTCTTCGGTGCGTTTTTTGCCACTCGTGAATAAATTGCCATGGGCTCCTTCTTCGGCGTCGTGCCCTCTTTGGACGTGGTGATGGCAAAGCTTGGTGGCTGCCTTGGTTTGTCGCTCTTGTTCAAGCGACTTGAGATCCGTCTACCTCTTGTCCGCCGGTGAGGGAGATGTCAGAGTGTTGCCGGTGATGCCTGCGTCCTGCCTCCTTGCCGACACGCTGGTCCATTTCGAACTCAGCTTGAAGACTCCCCGCTTGCAAATGGTCCACATGCAGATTCCATTGTCTTGCTGGCTCTGTGAGAGAGTGGCGGCACGCCCTTAGCTCGTGGTGGCATATGTCTGGTCAACTCCCAAGGACTCAATGTAATTTATTTATTTTTTAGGGTTTGTTCTATCACTGATGGATCTGGACTCATTTTTTGCAAAAAAAGAAAAAGAAAATTAATGCCGTGCAAGACACATGCATATTTCATCATATATCCTCGAACTGATGATCAGCCTCCGTAGAAGAAACATAATTATTCACTCTCATTTCAATGCCATTATGAAAAAGGGCGCTCCATGTTCAAAGACCATTAACTGGGCATCCATCCCTCCTGCTGATCTTGACCTTTCCGCACTTGGTGATCCCATTCCGGAAGACGAAGTCAGAGCTGCTGTCCTTTCTCTTCCCCTTTCTCTTCCTTCTGACTAAGTGCCGGGCCCAGACAGATTCACCAGAAAAATTCTTCAAGAGTTGTTGGAATATTATTAAGGATGATATCATGCTAGTGATCATATGAATGCCATCGTCTGCACTGCGCAAAGTGCCTTCATAAAAAAAGTATTCACGACAACTTTATCTATGTCCGAAATCTGTCCAGGAAGTTTCACTGCACGAAAAAACCTATGCTTCTATTCAAATTAGACATCAAGAAGGCTTTCGACTCAGTTAGATGGGACTACTTGCTGGAGGTGCTAAATACCCATGGCTTTCCTACCCCCTTTCATGACTGGATCTCGGCACTTCGAGTGTTGCTAAATGGTATTGCTGGTGACCCAATCAAACACGGTCAGGGTCTCAGGCAGGGGGTCCGCTTTCACCGCTCCTCTTTGTGCTTGCCATAGACCCCCTTCATCATATCCTCAGCAAAGCCACAGCCCAAGGAAAGCTACATCCCTTGCCCGGGAGACAAACGAGAAGAATTCGTGCCTTGATCTATGCTGATGCTGCCGCCAATTTCTGTGCCCCCATTAAGGAGGATGTCCAATACCTTACCAGCATGCTATCCTCCTTTGGTGAATCTACTGGTCTCTCCACATACTGCACTAAGAGTACCGTGGGCCCCATCGGATGTGCCAATGTGGACCTAGATGATGTTCTCTAGTCATTCCTGGCTTGTCGCTCCTTCTTCCCGATCTGCTACCTCGGGCTCACCCTCACGATCAAAAGACTAAGGAGGGTGCATCTCCAACTGCTGGAAGACAAGGCTGCAGGAAAACTGGTGCCTTGGAAAGGAAGGCACGTTGCTATTGTTGAGGAACGTAGTAATTTCAAAAAATTTCATACACACACACATGATCATGATGATGCATAGCAACGAGAGGGAAGAGTGTTGTCCACGTACCCTCGTAGACCGAAAGCGGAAGCGTTAGCACAACGCGGTTGATGTAGTCGTACGTCTTCATGATCCGACCGATCCAAGTATCGAACGTACGGCACCTCCGAGTTCAGCACACGTTCAGCTCGATGACGTCCCGCGAACTCCGATCCAGCAGAGCTTCATGGGAGAGTTCCATCAGCACGACGGCGTGGTGATGGTGATGATGTTGCTACCGACGCAGGGCTTCGCCTAAGCACCGCTACGATATGACCGAGGTGGAATATGGTGGAGGGGCACTACACGACTGGAATAGATCAACAGATCAACTTGTGTGTCTAGAGGTGCCCCCCTGCCCCCGTATATAAAGGAGCAAGGGGGGAGAGGCGGCCGGCCAGGGAGGGCGCGCCAAGGGGGGGGAGTAGGACTCCTCCTTTCCTAGTAGGAGTAGGAGAAGGGGGGAAGGAGGAGGTGGAGAGAAGGAAGGAGAGGGGGGCGCCGCCCCCTTCCCTTGTCCAATTCGGACTGGGGAAAGGGGGGCCACACGCCACCTCCTGGTTGCCCTCTCTCTTCTCCACTAAGGCCCAATAGGCCCATTACTTCCCCGGGGGGTTTCGGTAACCCCCGGTACTCCGATGAAATCCCGATTTCACCCGGAACACTTCCGATATCCAAATATAGGCTTCCAATATATCAATCTTTATGTCTCGACCATTTCGAGACTCCTCGTCATGTCCGTGATCATATCCGGGACTCCGAACTATCTTCGGTACATCAAAACACAAAACTCTTAATACCGATCGTCATCTAACTTTAAGCGTGCAGACCCTACGGGTTCGAGAACTATGTAGACATGACCGAGACACGTCTCCGGTCAATAAACAATAGCGGAACCTGGATGCTCAAATTGGCTCCTACATATTCTACGAAGATCTTTATCGGTCAAACCGCATAACAACATACGTTTGTTCCCTTTGTCATCGGTATGTTACTTGCCCGAGATTCGATCGTCGGTATCTCAATACCTAGTTCAATCTCGTTACCGGCAAGTCTCTTTACTTGTTCGGTAATACATCATCCCGCAACTAACTCATTAGTTACAATGCTTGCAAGGCTTATAGTGATGTGCTTTATCGAGTGGGCCCAGAGATACCTCTCCGACTATCGGTGTGACAAATCCTAATCTCGAAATACGCCAACCCAACAAGTACCTTTGGAGACACCTGTAGAGCACCTTTATAATCACCCAGTTACGTTGTGACGTTTGGTAGCACACAAAGTGTTCCTCCGGTAACCGGGAGTTGCATAATCTCATAGTCATAGGAACATGTATAAGTCATGAAGAAAGCAATAGCAACATACTAAACGATCAAGTGCTAAGCTAACGGAATGGGTCAACTCAATCACATCATTCTCTAATGATGTGACCCCGTTAATCAAATGACAACTCATGTCTATGGCTAGGAAACTTAACCATCTTTGATTCAACGAGCTAGTCAAGTAGAGGCATACTAGTGAGACTCTGTTTTGTCTATGTATTCACACATGTATCAAGTTTCCGGTTAATACAATTCTAGCATGAATAATAAACATTTATCATGAAATAAGGAAATAAATAATAAATTTATTATTGCCTCTAGGGCATATTTCCCAAACCACAGTTCATACAGTGTCGTCTCAACGGATTTAGATGGTGCCCTTTTTAACGTGAACGCAGCTGTCTCTAATGTATAACCCCAAAACTATAGTGGTAAATCGGTAAGAAACATCATAGATTGCACTATATCCAATAAAGTATGGTTATGACGTTCGGACACACCATTATGTTGTGGTGTTCCAGGTGGCACGAATATGTGAAACTATTCCACATTGTTTTAATTGAAGACCAAACTCGTAACTCAAATATTTGTCTCCGCGATCAGCTTAGAAACTTTATTTTCTTGTCATGATGATTTTCCACATCACTCTGAAATTCTTTGAACTTTTCAAATGTTTCAGACTTATGTTTCATCAAGTAGATATACCCATATCTTGCTCAAATCATCTGTGAAGGTCAGAAAATAACGATACCTGCTGCGAGCCTCAACACTCATCGGACCGCATACATCAGTATGTATTTTTCCAATAAGTCTGTTGCTCGCTCCATTGTTCCGGAGAACGGAGTCTTAATCATCTTGCCCATGAGGCATGGTTCGCAAGCATCAAGTGATTCATAATCAAGTGATTCCAAAAGCCCATCAGCATGGAGTTTCTTCATGCGCTTTACACCAATATGACCTAAACGGCAGTGCCACAAATAAGTTGCACTATCATTATTAACTTTGCATCTTTTGGCTTCAATATTATGAATATGTGTATCACTACGATCGAGATCCAACAAACCATTTTCATTGGGTGTATGACCATAGAAGGTTTTATTCATGTAAACAGAACAACAATTATTCTCTAACTTAAATGAATAACCGTATTGCAATAAACATGATCAAATCATATTCATGCTCAACGCAAACACCAAATAACACTTATTTCGGTTCAACGCTAATCCCGAAAGTATAGGGAGTGTGCGATGATGATCATATCAATCTTGGAATTCATTCCAACACACATCATCACCTCGCCCTTAACTAGTTTCTGTTCATTCTGCAACTCCCGTTTCGAGTTACTACTCTTAGCAACTGAACCAGTATCAAATGCCGAGGGGTTGCTATAAACACTAGTAAAGTACACATCAATATCATGTATATCAAATATACCTTTGTTAACTTTGACATCCTTCTTATCCGCCAAATACTTGGGGCAGTTCCGCTTCTAGTGACCAGTCCCTTTGCAGTAGAAGCATTAGTCTCAGGCTTAGGTCCAGACTTGGGCTTCTTCACTTGAGCAGGAACTTGCTTGCCGTTCTTCTCGAAGTTCCCATTCTTCCCTTTGCCCCTTTTCTTGAAACTAGTGGTCTTGTAAACCATCAACACTTGATGCTTTTCTTGATTTCTACCTTCGTCGATTTCAGCATCACGAAGAGCTTTGAAATCGTTTCCGTTATCCCTTGCATATTATAGTTCCAGTAACTTGGTGATAGTGACTAGAGAACTCTGTCAATCACTATCTTATCTGGAAGATTAACTCCCACTTGATTCAAGTGATTGTAGTACTCAGACATTCTGAGCACATGCTCACTAGCTGAGCTATTCTCCTCCATCTTGTAGGCAAAGTACTTGTCAAAGGTCTCATACCTTTCGACATGGGCATAAGTCTGAAATACTAATTTCAACTCTTGGAACATCTCATATGCTCTGTGGCGTTTCAAAAACGTCTTTGAAGCCCCGATTCTAAGCTGTAAAGCATGGTGCACTAAACTATCAAGTAGTCATCATATCGAGCTTGCCAAACGTTCATAACGTCTGCATTTGCTCCTGCAATCGGTCTGTCACCTAGCGGTGCATCAAGGACATAATTCTTTTGTGCAGCAATGAGGATAATCATCAGATCACGGATCCAATCCGCATCATTGCTACTATCATCTTTCAACTTAGTTTTCTCTAGGAACATATCAAAATAAAATAGGGGAGCTAAAACGAGCTATTGATCTACAACATAGACATGCAAAATAGTATCAGGTACTAAGTTCATGATAAATTAAAGTTCAGTTAATCAAATTATTAAAGAACTCCCACTTAGATAGACATCCCTCTAATCATCTAAGTGATCACGTGATCCATATCAACTAAACCATGTCCGATCATCATGTGAGATGCAGTAGTTTTCAATGGTGAACATCACTATGTTGATCATATCTTCTATATGATTCACGCTCGACCTTTCGGTCTCAGTGTTCCGAGGCCATATCTGCATATGCTAGGCTCGTCAAGTTTAACCTGAGTATTCCGCGTGTGCAAAACTGTCTTGCACCCCTTGTATTTGAACGTAGAGCTTATCACACCCGATCATCACGTGGTGTCTCAGCACGAAGAACTTTTGCAACAGTGCATACTCAGTGAGAACACTTATACCTTGAAATTTAGGGAGAGATCATCTTATAATGCTACCATCGATCTAAGAAAAATAAGATGCATAAAAGATAAACATCACATGCAATCAATATAAGTGATATGATATGGCCATCATCAACTTGTGCTTGTGATCTCCATCTCCGAAGCACCGTCATGATCACCATCGTCACCGGCGCGACACCTTGATCTCCATCATAGCATCATTGTCGTTTCGCCAACTATTGCTTCTACGACTATCACTACCGCTTAGTGATAAAGTAAAGCATTACAGGACGATTGCATTGCATACAATAAAGCGACAACCATATGGCTCCTGCCAGTTGCCGATAACTCGGTTACAAAACATGATCATCTCATACAATAAAATATAGCATCATGTCTTGACCATATCACATCACAACATGCCCTGCAAAAACAAGTTAGACGTCCTCTACTTTGTTGTTGCAAGTTTTACGTGGCTGCTACGGGCTGAGCAAGAACCGTTTTTACCTACGCATCAAAACCACAACGATAGTTCGTCAAGTTAGTGCCGTTTTAACCTTCTCAAGGACCGGGCGTAGCCACACTCGGTTCAACTAAAGTTGGAGAAACTGACACCCGTCAGCCACTTGTGTGCAAAGCACGTCGGTAGAACCAGTCTCGCGTAAGCGTACGCGTAATGTCGGTCCGGGCCGCTTCATCGAACAGTACCGCTGAACCAAAGTATGACATGCTGGTAAGCAGTATGACTTGTATCGCCCACAACTCACTTGTCTTCTACTCGTGCATATAACATCTACGCATAAAACCAGGCTTTGATACCACTGTTGGGGAACGTAGTAATTTCAAAAAAATTCCTACGCACACACATGATCATGGTGATGCATAGCATCGAGAGGGAAGAGTGTTGTCCACGTACCCTCATAGACCGAAAGCAGAAGCGTTAGCACAACGTGGTTGATGTAGTCGTACGTCTTCACGATCTGACCGATCCAAGTACCGAACGTACGGCACCTCCGAGTTCAGCACACGTTCAGCTCGATGACGTCCCGCGAACTCCGATCCAACAGAGCTTCATGGGAGAGTTCCATCAGCACGACGGCGTGGTGACGGTGATGATGTTGCTACCGACGCAGGGCTTCGCCTAAGCACCGCTACGATATGACCGAGGTGGAATATGGTGGAGGGGGGCACCGCACACGGCTGGAATAGATAAACAGATCAACTTGTGTGTCTAGAGGTGCCCCCTGCCCCCGTATATAAAGGAGCAAGGGGGGAGAGGCGGCCGGCCAGGGATGGCGCGCCAAGGGGGGGAGTTGACTCCTCCTTTCCTAGTAGGAGTAGGAGAAGGGGGGAAGGAGGAGGTGGAGAAAAGGAAGGAGAGGGGGGCCGCCGCCCCCTTCCCTTGTCCAATTCGGACTGGGGAAAGGGGGGCCACGTGCCACCTCCTGGTTGCCCTCTCTCTTCTCCACTAAGGCCCAATAGACCCATTACTTCCCCGGGGGGTTCCGGTAACCCCCGGTACTCCGGTGAAATCCTGATTTCACCCAGAACACTTCCGATATCCAAATATAGGCTTCCAATATATCAATCTTTATGTCTCGACCATTGCGAGACTCCTCGTCATGTCCGTGATCATATCCGGGACTCCGAACTATCTTCGGTACATCAAAACACAAAACTCATAATACCGATCGTCATCTAACTTTAAGCGTGCAGACCCTACGGGTTCGAGAACTATGTAGAGATGACCGAGACACGTCTCCGGTCAATAACCAATAGCGGAACCTGGATGCTCATATTGGCTCCTACATATTCTACAAAGATCTTTATCGGTCAAACCGCATAACAACATACGTTTGTTCCCTTTGCCATCGGTATGTTACTTGTCTGAGATTCGATCGTCGGTATCTCAATACCTAGTTCAATCTCGTTACCGACAAGTCTCTTTACTCGTTCCGTAATACATCATCCCGCAACTAACTCATTAGTTACAATGCTTGCAGGGCTTATAGTGATGTGCATTACCAAGTGGGCCCAGAGATACCTCTCCGACAATCGGAGTGACAAATCCTAATCTCGAAATACGCCAACCCAACAAGTACCTTCGGAGACACCTGTAGAGCACCTTTATAATCACCCAGTTACGTTGTGATGTTTGGTAGCACACAAAGTGTTCCTCCGGTAAACGGGAGTTTCATAATCTCATAGTCATAGGAACATGTATAAGTCATGAAGAAAGCTATAGCAACATACTAAACGATCAAGTGCTAAGCTAACGGAATGGGTCAAGTCAATCACATCATTCTCTAATGATGTGATCCCATTAATCAAATGACAACTCCTGTCTATGGCTAGGAAACTTAACCATCTTTGATTCAACGAGCTAGTCAAGTAGAGGCATACTAGTGACACTCTGTTTTATCTATGTATTCACACATGTATCAAGTTTCCGGTTAATACAATTCTAGCATGAATAATAAACATTTATCATGAAATAAGGAAATAAATAATAACTTTATTATTGCCTCTAGGGCATATTTCCTTCAGCTATTGCGGGTCGTATGACCTTGATGAAGGCAGTCCTTACGCTGGCGGCCATTTATCACATCACGCCGCTCGGCGTCTCGGTGGAGGTTCTAAAAGCGATTGACAAGTTGCGACGTGCCTACCTCTGGGCAGGATCTAACACAGTTAGTGGCGGCAAGTGCAAGATTAACTGGGAGCACGTCTGCAAGCCAAAAGAATATGGGGGCCTTGGCATTTTGCACCTACGCAAATTTGATACCGCCCTCCGGCTGAGGTTGCTATGGCTTGAGTGGGATGACCCACCACTAGTGGAAAACAGGGGAACTAGTCCCCGTTATAGAGGGCCTTTAGTCCCGGTTCTAGAACCGGGACAAAAGGGTCGGGACTAAAGCCCAAAACCTTTAGTCCCGGTTCGCTTACGAACCAGGACAGAAGGGGCTCCACGTGGCCGCTGCGGGGCGCCCAGGCAGGAGGACCTTTAGTCCCGGTTGGTAACACCAACCGGGACCAAAAGGCGGCCACGCGTCAGCAGCTGGAAGTAGTTGGGTTTTTTTAAGGGGGGCTAGGGGTTTTGGAGGGTTAATGTCACGACCGGTTTTCCAATAAAAATATTTATTGAGAAACCGATCCCTTTTACGGACCAGTAGAGAAGAATCCTTCTCACTGGTAGACAATATCTTGATCACAGAAGAAAAACCAGGAGTACTAAATATAATAAAAGGTTGAGCGGAGACGGCTCAACAATTTATTACAACTACGCCGATATTACACATAAAGGCGGATAGGGTGGCATAACTACTGACTCACAATAAAAGCGGTGGGGGATATGTCACAGTGAAGTAGGTGACATGACTCCTGAATCTAACAGCTCTTCGAGCGTCGGAGTGAGGCTCGAGGATACTTATTGTGGGTGGCGTAAGCGTATATAATACAAGTGACCAATATCCAGGATCGCACGGGACTGACTGGGATTCCTCTAGGCGTCGGACTCACTATCAAACTCTTCATCCATGAGATCGCCTTCGTCAACATCTGGCCAAACCAACAAGCCAGGTGAGTACTATGCAAGTACTCGCAAGATAGTTCGGACATAAGATATAACAAATGTAAACATGATGCATATGAACAGATTAATAGAGCGCACTCAAACAATGAGATAGCAATGCATGGGAAATAAAAGGGAAGTCGGGCGGTAGTCCTCCCGAAATCCCAAAGTAGTGTTGAAGGCCAATCGAGTGTCTGAATGACTCCTCGAAAGGATACAAATGAAATAACAATGCCGCAGTCGGGGGTCAAGGCGACACCTCATAAAGGGCTTATAATGGAAAATAAACAACAGTGCGTGCCACAGTCGGACGTCTGAGCGACATCACGTAAAGGGCTTATATCAAAAGTAAATGACGAGCGTGCCATAGTCGGACGTCTGAGCAACATCACATAAAGGGCTTATATTTCATAACTTAATATTTCAGCAGCTCATGGATTTAAATCATTTCAGGTACGAGATAAATAAAAGGTTAGTCCATCCACAGGAATAACAATTTAACCGGGTTTACCACTCGAGCTTGTTCACCGGGGATATACCACGGAGACTGACATAGGGACTGACATGGATAAGGATATACTGGCCATGGTCCTTGACCATGGACATGATGACTCGGAAGGATTTGACTCTGCAGAGTTTGTACTATTTAACCACAGCCAACGGATTTCAGTAGTCACAAGGGACTAGTTCCGTTTACGGTGTTTTAGGAGAAACACATCTAACCAGTAGACACCCATTCAACATTCCGATGCCAGGAATCACCCTCGGCAACGTTCAAGAAAAACTTTGAGACGGGGAGGCTACAACCTTGCGTAGCATGGGATCAAATTTATACCGCGCGCTCTAAGGGGTGCCCCCCTCTCGGTCCCAACCGGAAACACCCATGCCCCCTGACCGGATGACCGGCTTTAATCCAGGGCCATGGAACCCTCATCTCGGCCCCTCTATTTGGTGTGTACAAGGAAAGAGGTTAACAACTTACTAAACTGTATTCTTTGCAGAAAACATGTGGCAGCACGAAAGGGGAAGAACGGTAACGTGGCTTAGTCCACGTTAACGTCGGAGTTTATCGGATGACGTAAGACTGGCATGCTACAACAATACCACCTTACTGCCTTTCATGTCATGACATGATCAGGCCATCTCTCATCAGATATCACAGTAACTTCGGAACCCAGGGTTAGTTGCCTTGCATGCAACGTAATACTCACCGATGCTCATATGCCATGCACAAACCATTCAAGCCAACATGCAAAACACATATCATATCAAAGGTTCAAACATGCTTGCCTGGTTCAGAGAAGTCGGAGTCTAGCTCGGCGAAGTTCGCGGCTCCGTCACCTCCGAGGGGGGAAAAGAAGAGAGCCTGACGGGGGGTCCCACCCGTCAGGTTTAAAACTCCCAACGGAGCTCGCCGGCGCCCAAAAGCTGCGGTGGTCGCCAGCGTTGAACCACGGCGAGGCAGAGAGATCGGAGGGTACCAACAGGTTCAGGGTGATCTTCCACGTCGGTGGGTGGTGGACTTGGCCGTCGGAGAGCACCACGCCGACGGCGACACTATCTCCGGCGGACGGTGGTTCGGGCGATGGTGGAGAACTCCGGTGGGTGCTGCAAGCTTCAAATTGATGCGCGGGTCAGAAGAGTGGGTGTACTAGGAGGCTACTGGCCAGAGTTGAGGGGTAGGGGTGCACGCACGGGGGTGAATCGAGCTGGGTCCCGAAGCGGGTCGAGGCGGCCGGAGTTGGGGAAGAAGACTCCCTCGGGGCTCTCCCAGTGGCTTGGCGTGGTATTGGTGGAGTGTAGAGGTGGTGCGGGTTCGAGTTCGAGCTCGGGACCTCCTTTTATAGGCGATCCGAGGGGGTGGCCGTGAACGGGATAGCTCCGGCGAGCAATTACGACGAGGCAGAGGTTGGGCAGGGAGTTTTAGCGGCTAGGCACCATCAGGGAGGATCATTGGTGCCGTTCCCCCGCTAAACCTCGGTCGGGCTAGGCGTAATGCGCCGATCCTCGACGGGATGGCCGTACCGGCACGGCGGCGGCAGAGAGCGCGCTCCGCGCCTACCAGTTCACGACGACGGACTACAGCGTGCACGGGTGAGTGGATGGCCACGCGGTGGCCTCTGGTGGCTTGGGCAGCGCTGGACGGCGCCATCCAACGCTGCGCCTCACTGGCGGCCGCAAAGGGCGCTGCTGCCGTCGCTCACGGGGTGGCGCACCTCCTCCTGCTCGTTGCCGACGCCCGCAAACCTCCAGGCGATCGTGCGGCGCAGGGATAAGAAGGAAGCACAGGGCGCACGGCGCCACCGCGGCTACTGGCGAGATCGAGAACGAGTTCTGAAGAAAACGACAGTGGCTCACTGAAACTGTATCACTGAATTTCTGAACATTGACAGTAACAGTGCCCTTCAGGTGTTCGACGAAATGATTTGGCATGAAGAAAAAAATTTCTGGAGCTGGGACTTGGTGAGGTGACCTCTCAATGCATCCAGAGGCTGCCTGAATCTTCTCAGATTTTTAGGAGGAGAAAACAATTGAATTTCATCAAATTTGGCAAACATGGTCCAAACTTGCAGTAAGCACAATTTGAAAATTTTGAACTGGAGACCAGTGGATCATCATGGATCTTGGTTGAGGGCTCTAAGGACTAGCCAGGGAAAAAGGTTTGGAGGCAAAACTCAAAGGAGAAAAGGTAGTTCCTTTGTAAATCTCCAAGAGCCAAAGTAGAGGGCAGAAATTATTTTTGATAAGAAATATATGGAAGAAAAATCAGGGGGAGGTTCAACTTGCTGGATTTGAAGTATATCTTGACACAAAGATGGGAGATGGCTTTTGGGAGGGGATTCCCACTCATGTCATGGCAAGAGGGGATTTTTGAAAGGGGAAAAGATCACTCCAAATGCCATAGGGCTATTTAAAAAGATTTTCAAAAAAATTTCCAAATGAAAAACATTTGAGCCAACATGAGATGGAAAACCTCCAAGACCAACAATCAAGTCTTGGGTGAATCCAAATAAATACTTGTCATAAAAGAAATTTTTTGAGAGGGAGAGTTCTTTAGAAGAATATTTTTTTAATAACCTCCCTCAAATCAAATAAAAGTTTGGAAAAGCCAAATAAATTTTTTTGGGTGTCACAACACCTACCCCCTTAGGAAAAATCTCGTCCCCGAGATTTCAGCTGATCCTCAAATAGATGTGGGTACTCTGCCTGAAGAAAATCCTCTCTCTCCCATGTTGCTTCATCCTCGGTGTGATTGCTCCACAAAACCTTGAAATTTTTTGTTGTTTTCTGACGGGTCCTCCTTTCAGACTCTTCCAATATCTTTACTGGCCGCTCTCTGTAGGTGAGGTCTGGTTGCACATCAATGTTTTCATGAGATACATGCTTCTCCAGGTTGCTTACACATTTCCTCAACTGTGAGACGTGGAACACGTCGTGGACGTCTGAAAGCTCCTTGGGTAGGTCTAGCTGGTAGGCTACTGTGCCTCTTCGTGCAACTATACAGAAAGGTCCAACAAATCTCGGGGCTAGCTTCCCTTTAATTTTGAACCGTTGCAGGCCTCGCATAGGAGACACTCGTAGGTATACGTAATCACCGGGTTCAAAGCTGACCTCACGATGTTTTCGATCGTAATAGCTCTTCTGTCGGCTTTGAGCTGTCTTGAGTCTGTCCCTGATCTGTTTAACCTTCTCCTCGGCTTCCTTGAGCATGTCTGGGCCGAAGATACGACTGTCACCTGTTTCTGACCAATTCAGTGGGGTACGACATCTCCGCCCGTACAATGCTTCAAAAGGTGCCATTTGTAGGCTGGCCTGGTAACTGTTGTTGTAAGCAAACTCGGCATATGGCAAACTTTCTTGCCAACTGGATCCATAGGTGAGCACACAGGCTCTCAGCATGTCCTCTAGGATTTGGTTCACGCGTTCCGTTTGTCCATCCGTCTGAGGGTGGTACGCTGTACTGAATGCTAGTTGCGTGCCCAGAGCTTGTTGTAAGTGATCCCAAAATTTAGAGACAAATTGAGTGCCTCGGTCGGATATTATAGTCTTTGGGACTCCATGCAAACAAACTATACGGGAGAGATAAAGCTTGGCTAGCCTTTGAGTGGAGTAGCTCGTCTTCACGGGAATGAAATGTGCTACCTTGGTTAGCCTATCTGTGATGACCCATATGGCATCATTTTCGCGTTGCGATCGAGGTAGTCCGACGATGAAGTCCATTCCAATTTCATCCCATTTCCACTCAGGTATCCTGTTTGGCTGTAGTAGCCCTGCTGGCTTTTGATGCTCGGCTTTTATGCGCTGACAAGAATCGCAACAAGCAATGAATGCGGCTATATCCCTTTTCATACCGTGCCACCAAAATCTTTCCTGTATGTCTTTGTACATTTTGGTTCCTCCAGGGTGGATCGAATATGGGGCGGTGTGGCTTTCGGTTAGGATTTGTTGCTTGAGTTCCTCAATGTTTGGTACGCAAAGTCTGTCCCCGTACCATAATATCCCTTCATTGTCTGTGACAAACTCTGCAGCCTTGCCAAGGCTCATATTCCTCTTTATACCTTCGATGCTGGGATGTCCATGCTGAGCCTTCTTAATTTGTTCCATTAGGGTGGGTTGTATCTCCAGATTTGATACGTTGCCTTCAGAGACCAACACCATGTTGAGTCTAGCGAACTCCTGCTGAAACTCAGGCCTCAAGTTCTGTGGACTGTCGTTGCCCGGGCTGGGGTTCCGACTAAGAGCATCTGCCACTACATTTGCTTTCCTTGGATGGTAGTGAATGCCGACATCATAGTCCTTGACCAATTCCAACCAGCGTCATTGTCGTAAATTTAGCTCTGGTTGTGTGAAAATATATTTAAGGCTCTTATGGTCCGTATATATTTCACAACGATTTCCCAACAGAAAGTGCCTCCACTCCTTGAGTGCATGGATGACCGCTGCTAGCTCCAAGTCATGAGTTGGATAATTTTCCTCATGCTTCCGTAGTTGCCTGGAAGCATACGCGACAACTTTGCCGTCCTGCATCAATACGCACCTGAGGCCCTTCCGGGACGCGTCACAATACACTTCAAAACTCTTGTGTATGTCTGGCACAATTAAAACCGATGCTGTTGTTAGTTTCTTTTTGAGTTCTTGGAAGCTTTTCTCGCACGCTTCCGTCCATACAAATTTCTTGTCTTTCTTGAGCAACTGTGTCATTGGTTTTGCCACAGTGGAGAATCCTTCAATAAATCGTCGGTAATATCCAGCCATTCCTAGGAAACTCCGTACATCAGTTACGTTGGCTGGTGGTTTCCAGTTAAGTATGGCTTTGACTTTTTCTGGGTCTACGACCACGCCTCCTTGGGTCAATATATGGCCTAGAAAACCAACTTGTCTTAGCCAAAATTCACACTTGCTAAATTTGGCATACAATTGATGTTTCCTTAATTCTCCCAATACAATTCTGAGATGTTCAGCATGTTCTTCTGGTGTCCTTGAGTATACCAGAATATCATCAATGAACACCACAACAAATTTGTCCATAAATTTCATAAACACTTTGTTCACGAGGTGGACGAAATATGGGGGGCGTTCGTCAGTCCAAACGGCATTACTGTGAACTCATATCATCCGTATCTGGAGGTGAATGCTGTCTTAGGGATATCTTCTGTTCGTACTTTTAATTGATGATACCCCGATCTTAAATCAATTTTTGAGAACACTTTGGCTTGTGCGAGCTGGTCAAACAAATCGTTTATCCGTGGCATCGGATATTTGTTTTTGATGGTGACCATATTGAGAGCTTGATAGTCTATACACAATCTCAGTGTCCCATCCTTTTTCTTGGCGAATAATACTGGCGAACCCCAAGGTGAGGAGCTGGCTCGAATAAATCCTTTGTCCAGTAATTCCTTTATTTGCTTCTTCAATTCTACCAACTCTGAGGGTGCCATTCTATAAGGTTTCTTATAGATGGGGGTGGTGCCAGGTGCTAGTTCAATGCTGAACTCTATCTCTCGGTCTGGTGGCATGCCTGGTAGTTCTTCAGGAAATACGTCGGGAAACTCGCACACCACTGGAACTTTTCTCAATTCTGAAATGTCCACTTTGTTCAATTTTGGTTGCCGTGACCGTGGTCTCTCTTGAGCTGTAACTTTTATTGTCTTGCCGTGATGATGAGTGAGACTCACAGTCCGATTGAAACAGTCAATAAATCCCTTGTTGGTGATCAACTAGTCCATCCCTAGGATAACATCCAGTCCTTTATTTTCCAACACGACGAGATTAGCCTGAAACTTCTGTCCTTCGAATTGAATAATCACTCCTTGGCAGTAACTCTGAGTGATCTGCTTATTCCCGGGGGACTTGATGATCATAGATTTTTCCAAAGGAAGTATCTGAAAACCATGTTGCAAAACAAAACTCTTCGAAATGAACGAGTGAGAAGCTCCAGAATCAAACAAAACCGTGGCAGGTATTGTGTTGATAGGGAACGTACCGAGTATGATGTCTGGGGCATTCTGTGCTTCTTCCCTTGTCACATGGTTCATGTGACCCTTCCTGTGATTGTTGTTGGGATTGAAATTGTTCCGCTTGGGGGCTGGATTGTTCCCACCATTGCTCGGCTTGGGGGCCGAGTTCCTTGGTTTTGGGCACTGTTTGGCATAGTGCCCTTCCTCTCCACAAGCATAGCAAGTGACCCCTGGACGGTAAGTAAAGTCCTTGTCCCTTGAATGAAACTGTCTGGTTGGCCTTGGAGCAGTAGTCGTGGATTTTCTCGCTTCACTCCTCTGAACATCAGTCTTGCTTCGGTTGTTGCGAGCAAGAGTCGTCTTGTCCCTCTTTCGCTTACGAATATCCTCCAGACTGCGGCGCTCATTCTCCAAAGTAATGGCCTTGTCAACCAGAGTTTTGAAATCTGGGAAAGTGTGTACGACCAGTTGGCATCTTAGTGCTAGCGCCAGGCCGTCCAAAAACTTTTCCATCCTTTTGTTCTCAGTCATATGCTCATCGTAGGCATAACGAGATAGCTGGGTAAACTGACTGTTGTATTCCGTCACTGTCATGCCTCTCTGCTTGAGGTCATCAAATTCTCTTTTCTTGATTTTTATGATGCTCCTGGGTATGTGTGCCCCACGAAAGCCTTCCTTAAACTCTTCCCAGGTGATGTTATGTTCACTGGGATGCATGTGTAGGAAGTTCTCCCACCATGCTGCAGCTGCTCCAGTGAGGTAGTGAGGTGCATAAAGCACCTTCTCATGATTAGAACATTGAGCGATAATCAACTTTCTTTCGATGTCTCGAAGCCAATCATCGGCTTCAAGCGGCCTATCAGTGTGAGCAAACGTTGGAGGGCGTGTCTTCTGCAGTTTAGACAACTTGGAGTGTGGTTGGTATGGCTCATGGTGATTTCCCATATTGATGACGTGATTCATCATTTCTTGGTGTTGCTGTTGGCTTTGTTCGAAAAGGCGGCATACTTGAGATAAGGCTGCCTCGCTGTCCTGTTGACTAGACTGTCCCTGAGTGAAGTTGTTGCTTGTCTGTGTTCCATAAACTTCTTCTGGTGGATTTGGCATGGAACGAGTCCACGGACGAGACATTTTCCACTCTGGGGTATTATTTTGCAAAATTTATGAGAAAAACTGTGTGGCACAAGGAAAATTTTGCAGAGACGAAAATTTTAAAAGACCTCAAGATTTTTCAAGAACATAATTGATTGCGCACGGAGAAGGACTGCTTAGCACATATCTTACACGCGATACGCAAACACACGATACATCACTCAGGATGTGCGTACACACTCCTGACATGTTATTAAGGCTAGCACACTCCTCCGGAATGAAGCGCATACAACTACTACAAACTTATGTACATATAAAACATATCATACATGCAGACACATCGCGCGGCGACTAGGCGCACTCAGTCGGAGATGGTGAAGATGTCCTTCCCCTTGCCGAGGGTAAGACCCAGCGGTGCAGGAGACTCAACCTCCACCTCCTCCCTAATAGGCTCCAGGCGCGTAGCACTGCGTTGAGGTGATGGCGCGGGTGCGACAGGCGGTAGTGTGGGTGCGGCAGGCGGTGCAGCTCTGACTGGAGTAGGAGCAATGACCCGGTCGAACTCCTCAGTGGTAGGCAGACGGCGAGCGGTGGCCAAAATGGCAGGTGGATAGGATGCTGAGGACGAGACGAACGTCAGTGGCGGTGCCATGTCGAGAAGCTCCCTCCTGTTGGCAAAACAGCCCCGAACTAAGTCCATGCGGGCAGCCACAAGATCGTCCACGAGGTTGTTGAAAGCTTCCTCCAGAGCTTTGAGATACTCAACAAGCATCTCGATAGCTTCATCTCGCTCTCCCCTATGGCAAGCGAATGCATAGTGACAAGTATATGGCACATGGCATGGGAGGTAGCGGTAGCGACGAGTCTTCATCGAAGGAAGAATGTCCCGAAGGCGAGCTATCGCCTCACGGGCAGTCATCTGCATGGCATGCCTCTCCGTAGGCATGGCCCTTCCCACAAAACGGAAGTGGCGAGACGCAGAACGTCCTCCCTTGAATTGCACCACGGCCTGGTGCATAGACACGTCGTCGCTGAGCTTGTGCTGGTAAAGCGTGAACTCCGGACGAGTCGCTGGCCCGATCGTGAGCTTGGTGATGGAGACGAGGAGTTTGACAAACCCCTCGGGCACATTAGTGAACACCCGAGTCTCGCAGTCGCTGCCAGCCATCTACAAAAGTAGGCAAAAATTCTGAGTAGCCAAATCATAAATTTATGATGACTAACAGAAAATAGCTACATTTGCAAAATGCTGAAAAAGCACTAAAGACGCTAATAACCAATTAGCGATCACACCTAGTGGCTTCCTACAGTCAGCCTGGCTCTGGTACCAAGCTTGTCACGACCGGTTTTCCAATAAAAATATTTATTGAGAAACCGATCCCTTTTACGGACCAGTAGAGAAGAATCCTTCTCACTGGTAGACAATATCTTGATCACAGAAGAAAAACTAGGAGTACTAAATATAATACAAGGTTGAGCGGAGACGGCTCAACAATTTATTACAAGCACGCCGATATTACACATAAAGGCGGATAGGGTGGCATAACTACTGACTCACAATAAAAGCAGTGGGGGATATGTCACAGTGAAGTGGGTGACATGACTCCTGAATCTAACAGCTCTTCGAGCGTCTGAGTGAGGCTCGAGGATACTTATTGTGGGTGGCGGAAGCATATATAATACAAGTGACCAATATCCACGATCGCACGGGACTGACTGGGATTCCTCTAGGCGTCGGACTCACTATCAAACTCTTCATCCATGAGATCGCCTTCGTCAACATCTGGCCAAATCAACAAGCCAGGTGAGTACTATGCAAGTACTCGCAAGACAGTTCGGACATAAGATATAACAAATGTAAACATGATGCATATGAACAGATTAATAGAGCGCACTCAAACAATGAGATAGCAATGCATGGGAAATAAAAGGGAAGTCGGGCGGTAGTCCTCCCGAAATCCCAAAGTAGTGCTGAAGGCCAATCGAGTGTCTGAATGACTCCTCGAAAGGATACAAATGAAATAACAATGCCGCAGTTGGGCGTCAAGGCGACACCTCATAAAGGGCTTATAATGGAAAATAAACAACAGTGCGTGCCACAGTCGGACGTCTGAGCGACATCACGTAAAGGGCTTATATCAAAAGTAAATGACGAGCGTGCCATAGTCGGACGTCTGAGCGACATCACATAAAGGGCTTATATTTCATAACTTAATATTTCAGCAGCTCATGGATTTAAATCATTTCAGGTACGAGATAAATAAAAGGTTAGTCCATCCACAGGAATAACAATTTAACCGGGTTTACCACTCGAGCTTGTTCACCGGGGATATACCACGGAGACTGACATAGGGACTGACATGGATAAGGATATACTGGCCATGGTCCTTGACCATGGACACAATGACTCGGAAGGATTTGACTCTGCAGAGTTTGTACTATTTAACCACAGCCAACGGATTTCAGTAGTCACAAGGGACTAGTTCCGTTTACGGTGTTTTAGGAGAAACACATCTAACCAGTAGACACCCATTCAACATTCCGATGCCAGGAATCACCCTCGGCAACGTTCAAGAAAAACTTTGAGACGGGGAGGCTACAGCCTTGCGTAGCATGGGATCAAATTTATACCGCGAGCTCTAAGGGGTGCCCCCCTCTCGGTCCCAACCGGAAACACCCATGCCCCATGACCGGATGACCGGCTTTAATCCAGGGCCATGGAACCCTCATCTCGGCCCCTCTATTTGGTGTGTACAAGGAAAGAGGTTAACAACTTACTAAACCGTATTCTTTGCAGAAAACATGTGGCAGCACGAAAGGGGAAGAACGGTAACGTGGCTTAGTCCACGTTAACGTCGGAGTTTATCGGATGACGTAAGACTGGCATGCTACAACAATACCACCTTACTGCCTTTCATGTCACGACATGATCAGGCCATCTCTCATCAGAGATCACAGTAACTTCGGAACCCAGGGTTAGTTGCCTTGCATGCAACGTAATACTCACCGATGCTCATATGCCATGCACAAACCATTCAAGCAAACATGCAAAACACCTATCATATCAAAGGTTCAAACATGCTTGCCTGGTTCAGAGAAGTCGGAGTCTAGCTCGGCAAAGTTCGCGGCTCCGTCACCTCCTCCGGAACCTACGGTATAACGAAACCGTACACTAACGTGAAAATCCTTGCGTGCATAAAAATTGTTCCAAAATTTTTCCAAATAAATACTATAAAAAACTAGACAAAAATATAAGACCGACAGAAAAAGAATCAATCAAAAATCATCTTTTACAAAAAAGATATAAGGGTTTTAGTCCAAGGACTGATCTGTGATGAAACAGAAAAGATCCAGGGACTTGTTTGAGAAAACAGAAAACGGTTCGGAATGTAATGCGCCAGCCCAAAGAGAAAACGCATTTTTCCCGAAGGCGCTATCAGAAAACGGTTCGAGGGGGAAAAGAAGAGAGGCTGACGGGGGGGGGGGTCCCACCCGTCAGGTTTAAAACTCCCAACGGAGCTCGCCGGCGCCCGAAGGCTGCGGTGGTCGCCGGCGTTGAACCACGGCGAGGCAGAGAGATCGGAGGGTACCAACAGGTTCAGGGTGATCTTCCGCGTCGGTGGGTGGTGGACTTGGCCGTCGGAGAGCACCACGTCGAGGGCGACACTATCTCCGGCGGACGGTGGTTCGGGCGATGGTGGAGAACTCCGGTGGGTGCTGCAAGCTTCAAATTGATGCCCGGGTCAGAAGAGTGGGTGTACTAGGAGGCTACTGGCCAGAGTTGAGGGGTAGGGGTGCACGCACGGGGGTGAATCAAGCTGGGTCCCGAAGCGGGTCGAGGCGGCCGGAGTTGGGGAAGAAGACTCCCTCGGGGCTCTCCTAGTGGCTTGGCGTGGTATTGGTGGAGTGTAGAGGTGGTGCGGGTTCGAGTTCAAGCCCGGGACCTCCTTTTATAGGCGATCCGAGGGGGTGGCCGTGAACGGGATAGCTCCGGCGAGCAATTACGGCGAGGCAGAGGTTGGGAGGGAGTTTTAGCTGCTAGGCACCATCAGGGAAGATCACTGGTGCCGTTCCCCCGTTAAACCTCGGTCGGGCTAGGTGTAATGCGCCGATCCTCGACGGGACGGCCGTACCGGCACGGCGGTGGCAGAGAGCGCGCTCCGCGCCTACCAGTTCACGACGACGGACTACAGCATGCACGGGTGAGTGGATGGCCACGCGGTGGCCTCTGGTGGCTTGGGCAGCGCTGGACGGCGCCGTCCAACGCTGCGCCTCACTGGCGGCCGCAAAGGGCGCTGCTGCCGTCGCTCACGGGGTGGCGCACCTCCTCCTGCTCGTTGCCGACGCCCGCAAACCTCCAGGCGATCGTGCGGTGCAGGGATAAGAAGGAAGCACAGGGCGCACGGCGCCACCGCGGCTACTGGCGAGATCGAGAACGAGTTCTGAAGAAAACGACAGTGGCTCACTGAAACTGTATCACTGAATTTCTGAACATTGACAGTAACAGTGCCCTTCAGGTGTTCGACGAAATGATTTGGCATGAAGAAAAAAATTTCTGGAGCTGGGACTTGGTGAGGTGACCTCTCAATGCATCCAGAGGCTGCCTGAATTTTCTCAGATTTTTAGGAGGAGAAAACAATTGAATTTCATCAAATTTGGCAAACATGGTCCAAACTTGCAGTAAGCACAATTTGAAAATTTTGAACTGGAGACCAGTGGATCATCATGGATCTTGGTTGAGGGCTCTAAGGACTAGCCAGGGAAAAAGGTTTGGAGGCAAAACTCAAAGGAGAAAAGGTAGTTCCTTTGTAAATCTCCAAGAGCCAAAGTAGAGGGCAGAAATTATTTTTGATAAGAAATATATGGAAGAAAAATCAGGGGGAGGTTCAACTTGCTGGATTTGAAGTATATCTTGACACAAAGATGGGAGATGGCTTTTGGGAGGGGATTCCCACTCATGTCATGGCAAGAGGGGATTTTTGAAAGGGGAAAAGATCACTCCAAATGCCATAGGGCTATTTAAAAAGATTTTCAAAAAAATTTCCAAATGAAAAACATTTGAGCCAACATGAGATGGAAAACCTCCAAGACCAACAATCAAGTCTTAGGTGAATCCAAATAAAATACTTGTCATAAAAGAAAATTTTTGAGAGGGAGAGTTCTTTAGAAGAATTTTTTTAAATAACCTCCCTCAAATCAAATAAAAGTTTGGAAAAGCCAAATAAATTTTTTTGGGTGTCACAGTTAAATTAGGGGTTTCACATTGTGTTAGCTAGCTAATTAATAGAGAGAAGTGACCTCTCTTTCTCCGTGCATGGTCGACGTTATCTACTATACATATAGAGAGAACTAGACACACTAGCTAGTAAGCGAATGAAGGAACCATTAATTACACAAGATCGTCATGAACATATACAGAGAGAATTGACCTCTCTTTCTTAGAGAGATTGGTCGAACAACAAGTTTCATATATCGATCCGACGCTACTACATATATACAATATAACATCTCTTACAATCCCTAACATCTAAAATCAATTTCCACATGGTATTCTCCCTTCTCATTCATGACGTGGTCAAGAAAGAATCCCGCCACTTCCTCTTGAATTGCTCGAATGCGATCATGTGGTAGGAGTTCATCCCGCATCTGCCACATCTAATTTAAAGAAGGGGGTCAATACATTTATATGAATGAAACTCAACACAAATGATGGTAATAAAATAAAATTGTGAATATTATTGTTTACGTACTTCATATTATTTTGTAGAGTAAGCCCGCTGAGAGGTCGCGTTGTAGATGAACTCGCAAACGTAGTATCCACATAAATTATTCCCGCCTTCCTGCCACAAGACCTTTACGAGAAATAGAGTTCAATCAAACTAATAATCAAGCATGATAAATGGTATTGATGAAACTAGAATAAATGGGAGATGCGCGGAACTAGCTAGTACTACTTACTTTCGGGTGTGTAAATCGCAGCTCCCACGGCAGTCCCGGAACTATTCCGGTGAACTCTTTCCAAATCATGTCAGACAAAGAAAATAATTACTTAATATCAGGAAATGAACAAAGTTGCTGATATGGTACGATAATGATTGATTGAACTTACTTCTGGAGCATTGCAGTCATGTCCGCATAGTCCTGGGGATCTTTTCGTCTTGAGTCTAAGACAGTTACTACTCCTCGGTCAAGCTTAATCTCTAGCAGAATAAAGTGGAAGCTGCGCATGCATGCATAACTCATCAATTACATTACTATAACCTCGATTAAGCGAAACCGAATATGCACAAGATAGTAACACTCAGTTGAAGTTGTAAGGAAAGAGTATTTTCCCTTTGTTTTGATTTTGAAGTAACGATTGTAGCAAGTTGTCCTTAGTATCTTTGACTCTGTTTTTAACCGACCATTCATTTATGTTATTTGGGTTAATGAACCCAATGTCATAGATTTGTGCTTTTTTGCATTTGACGATCTTCAATCTGCATAATATAGTGAGGATAATTATATATACATGCAATGAAAGAGCTGAGCTATAGAGACTTAATTACATAAGTAATACTATTACACACAGTAGCAAGTCATGAGTTGTTTGTCGAGGGCGTCTTGATTGTATAACTGGAATAACTCCACAAATTGAACAGGCAACACCTCAGTTCCAACGAGGTCGTGCTCCTCTTTAATTCCCAGCATCAAAGTATCCTTCCTAGACTTGCTGCAGGTATCCATGTATCATTCATGCAATCTTCGCATCATTGTTGTTAGAGGAGGATGATCATGTTTGACGAGAGGCTTCCCGTACTCGTATCTGAAGATGTCCACCTCCATAATTTTAAACTCTACATCATCGCTCAGGTAATCAGCAGGATTGGTACCGGGCACTAGCCCCGGATGATTAGCGATGATATCGCTAGATACCCTGAGCGGGGGCACGATTGCTTCGCTTGTTCGCTGGGCTGGGGAATTGTTTTCCCACTTCTTCGTTGTGCTAATCTTGCATCACTGGAAGTACTTCCCAACCGTTGCGCTTCCTTATATGTCCTTTCAATAATGCGCTCATAGTTGGATTGCGGCAGAGGCGATGGTGGTCTCTTAAGGGCATCCAGAGTGCGCTTCACTTTCACCAGATCTAACGATTCCTTCGAAGGTTGAGGTTTCTGTGCAAAATGTTTCATGCACTTCGGCAGCACTAATTTTCACATTTTCCTCATCGGTCCTCTCATATGATAACTTTTCCGGAGCCTTGAGGCTTGGACCGTATCTGAATTGCTTCCCGCCTCTGCTTGTACTGCTAGCCGCCGGAGCGGCGACGTCTCTCTTCCGCCGTTGCTGACGCGGCGGATTCCGCTGAATCGCCGGAGGAGGTGGAGTGCTCTGATGCGCTGGAGGAGGTGGAGGAGGAGGCGGAGTGCCCTGACGCGCCAGAGGAGGCGGAGTGCCCTGATCACTCACCGGAGGAGGAGGCGGAGGAGGAGGTGGAGTGCCCTGACTCGCCGGAGGAGGAGGAGGCATCCAGTTTGGAAGCTTCATGTACTCCTTCCTCCATAGATAGGTACTCTTCAAAGCATAAACCAGGTGATTCTCCCCTTCACCTGTAGGGTGGTCAAGCTCCAGGTCCTCAAATCCCTCCATTATTTCATCCACTGTCACAACAGCATAGCCATGTGGAATCGGACAGCAGTGAAAAGTTCCGTCAGCTTGAGGAGGTGCAATAGAGCCGACAGTCGCCTTCAAAGTGATGTTTTGGCATTTCGTCATTAGCTCGCAATGTTAAGCCTCCGCGATAGTGATACGTCTCCAATGTATCTATAATTTTTTATTGTTCCATGCTATTATATTATCTGTTTTGGATGTTTTATATGCATTAATATGCTATTTTATATGATTTTTGGGACTAAACTATTAACCTAGAGCCCAGTGCCAGTTTCTTTTTTTTCCTTGTTTTAGAGTTTCGCAGAAAAGGAATACCAAACGGAGTCCAAACGGAATAAAACTTCGTGATGCTTTTTATTGGACCAGAAGACACCCAGGAGACTTGGAGTGCAAGTCAGAAGAGCCACCAGGCGGCCACAAGGGTGGAGGGCGCGCCCAGGGGGTAGGGCGCGCCCCCCGACCTTGTGGGCCCCTCGTAGACCCCCTGACCTAGATCTTCCTCCTATATATACTCTTATACCCCAAAAACATCCAGGGGAGCCACAAAACCACTTTTCCACCGCCACAACCTTATGTACCCATGAGATCCCATCTTGGGGCCTTTTCCGGCATCCTGCCGGAGGGGGATTTGATCACGGAGGGCTTCTACATCAACACCATTGCCTCTCCGATGAAGTGTGAGTAGTTTACTTTAGACCTATGGGTCCATAGCTAGTAGCTAGATGGCTTCTTCTCTCTCTTTGATTCTCAATACAAAGTTCTCCTCGATGTTCTTGGAGATCTATTCGATGTAATACTCTTTTGCGGTGTGTTTGCCTAGATCCGATGAATTGTGGATTTATGATCAGCTTATCTATGAATATTATTTGAATCTTCTCTGAATTCTTATATGCATGATTTGATATCTTTGCAAGTCTCTTCGAACTATCGATTTGGTTTGGGCAACTAGATTGGTTTTTCTTGCAATGGGAGAAGTGCTTAGCTTTGGGTTCAATCTTGCGGTGTCCTTTCCCAGTGACAGTAGGGGCAGCAAGGCGTGTATTGTATTGTTGCCATCGAGGATAAAAAGATGGGTTTTTCATCATATTGCTTGAGTTAATTCCTCTACATCATGTCATCTTGCTTAAAGCGTTACTCCGTTCTTTATGAACTTAATACTCTAGATGCATGCTGGATAGCGGTCGATGTGTGGAGTAATAGTAGTAGATGCAGAATCGTTTTGGTCTACTTGACACGGACGTGATGCCTATATTCATGATCATTGCCTTAGATATCGTCATAAATTTGCGCTTTTCTATCAATTGCTTGGTAGTAATTTTTTCACCCACCGTAATAATTCTATCTTGAGAGAAGCCTCTAGTGAAACCTATGGCCCCCGGGTCTATTTTACAACATATTAGTTTCCTGTCAACTTGCCAATTTCTGTCGCCGTTCCCTTACTTTACAATCTTTGACTTTCCGTTCCATAAACCAAAAATACCAAAAATATTACTTTACCGTTTATCCATCTCTATCAGATCTCACTTTGTGAATAATCGTGAAGGGATTGACAACCCCTTTGTCGCGTTGGTTTCAAGTTGGTGTTTGTTTGTGCAGGTATTCCGTGGCTTGTCGCGTTGTCTCCTACTGGATTGATACCTTGGTTCTCAAAACTGAGGGAATACTTACGCTACTTTGCTGCATCACCCTTTTCTCTTCAAGGAAAAAACAAACGCAAGCTCAAGAGGTAGCAAGAAGGATTTTTGGCACCGTTGCCGGGGAAATCTACGCTAAGCCAAGACATAAACTTGCATCCCTCGCATTACATTATTTGCCATTCGCCTCTCGTTTTCCTCTCCCCCACTTCTAAAATGATTTTCGAAAAGATTTGCCTTTTTTCGCCCTTCTTCCATTCAATCTTTTGTTTGCTTGTGTTACCATGTGCCTTCTTTTTGCTTGCATCTTCGCTTGCTAAAAGTTTACGGATCCTCATCTACGTGCTAATGTTTTTAAGAGATCCAATTATGATGAACCAATTTCTAGTGATTTGAGTGCACTAGATTATCTTTATGAGGTTTTGCTTGATGTCGGTGTGTAAAAGTAGGGGTTCTCCTTTTGACCCCTTTACTTGTGCACGGGCAGTCAAAGCCACGTGCCACGACCACACTTAACAGGGCAGAGGAGGGAAGCCGGAGAGAAGTCAAAGCACAAGATAACCAAGGCAACGCCAAGACCAGGAACACAAAAGAGCAAGAGGGCGGGGTGGACTCCCCGGCAAGACCCTTGCCGGGGCAGCCTCCGCGGCCCTGGCAAGAGCCTTGCCGGGGCAGCCTCCGCGGCCCCGGCAAGAGCCTTGCCAGGGCAATTTGGCCGATGCCAGTGGAGCAGGCCACCCTTGAGCCCGTGGGTTCCAACACCGCCAACCAACTACATTGGAACCAAGGCTCGGGAGGCGCCTCTGTGGTGGCATGCAGGTCTTCGTCAAGATAACGAACACACAAGATCAAATGAGGATCAGAAGGCGATGACCCTCAGTGCGATCCCAGCCGAGCAAATCCACAGGACCCTCGGCAAGCGCCTTGTCGGGGACGACTGCAACGCCACGGCAAGACCCTTGCCGGGCCCTCCGCAAGATCCTTGCCGAGGGTATCAGCGGGGCCACTGCCAGGCCTGCACGAGCCAAGGCTCCACCGCCGTCCCCAAGCAGCTACTAGCTCAACCAGCTGGGCAGGCACCTGCGTGGTGACGGGCGGCCTCTACACCGACTCAGCCAGCACCTGCGTGGTGGCATGCAAATCTTCGTGAAGACCCTGCCACCGCGCCACCTCAGCAGCCGGCCTGCCTACATGGCGCTGCACGCATCGCTGGCCTGGGCGCGTGCGGAGCGAGGCGGAGCGGCGACGGATGGGACGGGCCTCGTTCCCGTCCCCGATAAAGCTAATGGACACCTAAGTAGCGCATTTAATGCACTTTGTCCCGTAATGCCGGGCGATAAGCTCGCGCAGTGTAGACCTTTCCACCTCCCGTGTGCCACTGTGGCAACCCCTTTTTCCTATAAAAGGAGGCCCGAGGCGACCAGGAGAGGGATTCGGCTCTTTGGAACTACGCAGCCACCGTAGCTAGTTCGAGAGCTCAAGAACACTCTGAAATACATCCACCAAAGCAGGACTAGGGTATTACTCGTCCTCGCGGCCTGAACCTGGGTAAACTATCTTTGTGCTAGCTCCTAAACCTTCTCTCCTCACAACCCCGCGCCCGCCGACCGTAGAAGGGATCCCAGTGACCCCATAGGTGTCTTTTTCCCCGACATCTTTGGCGCGCCAGGTAGGGGGCGCAGTTGTGAGAATCTGGTCTAGCAGTTAGCCTAGCAGCCCATCATCGCCATGGCTTCTAAAGAAGAATACGGCCAAGAGAACGGCGCCGGTTGCAACCGTGAAGGGCGCCAGTGCGGCGACAGGAAAGCTAAGTCATGTCGAACTTTAAATATTACCTTTTTATATAAGGTTATTCCCCTCGGAGATCTCGTCCTTTGTATGGAAAACCTACACGCAATGGGGCCATCCCGCAATTGGCAACGCCCTTACTCTGTTTCGATTCCGCTCAACAGCTTAAGCGGCCGCGTCGCGAACGGCACGGTAGCCTTCCGCAATTGGCAACGCTCTCGATTCTGACTCGAGTCAAACTCGACAGTTCGAGCGGCCGCGTTGAGAGTGGTAAGGTGATTTGCCTGGCAGCAAGCACACCCGGCAGGCTATTGAGGATCCGTCCTCGAGGCGCCCGCGCCCTGGGTTACACGCCGGCAAGCCTACCCGATTAACGTAGGGTGGACATACAGAGAGAGATTGAACAGGAAAATAATAATGCGCTGATTCAAAAGTACTGCAGAGTTATATTACATCAATTGTTGATGCGGTTCTAACTAAAGATAGAAATTGTCTTGGTCATGAACCTACAACGACGATAAGAAACGGGGTGCCTAGTCCAGGCGCTGGCCCTCTACCCTCTGGATTCCATCGATGCCGCTGATGACGGGCTCGATATGCTCCCTGAGCGGCGCGAGGTCTACATCCTCCGGCAAGCTCTCCAACGCAGCGTCGAAGTCAAGGTTGGGAATCCAGTATGCCACCTTGGTGAGAACCTTGGTCATGGCACCCCGGCATAGCCTCCGGGCCTCATTGGCCAGGAAAGTCGCCCTGGTGGAGCGGAAATGCTCCAGGGCTCCAAGAACACCCTCGAAGAACAGGGTCAGCCTGGCGTTGGGATTCGTGTTGCGGTCCGGAGCGTACCTCACATTTGGCATCCCCATGGTGGCCAGCTGCGTGGTGATCCTGCCGGAGATGTCTTCAAGGCGGCCGATCCAGCGATTCTCGCCACACAAAATCCCTGTTGTTGGCGTCTTCGTTCTTCCGCTGTTGCTTCTCGGCCTCCAGATCCTTGGCCAGGGTCTCCTCCCGGGCCTTGGCCTCCGAGAGCGTCTCCTCAAGACCCTCCAGCTTTCGCTTCAGGTCCTTGATGGATTCGTTGGCCGTGGAGAGCAGCTCGGCCTTGCCGAGGACTGCGGCCTGCGCATCAGGAAAGGCGCCCTTGCCCGCGTCCCACTCCCCCGTCAGTACTAGGGCCTGATCCTTCAGCCCGTCCCGCTCCACTTCCAGCTCTTTTACCTTGCCGGCGTGAGCTAGAGCCTGGGCATCGAGTGCCTCCTTGTGCCTCTACTCCAGCTCCTGGGTCCGCTGCACAACAAGCTTCTCAACCTCCTCGTCCTTGCCACGGAGGGTTGCAGCAAGCTTCTCCTCGCGGGCGGCAAGGTCCTCCTCCTGGGAGTTCAGCGCGGCCTGGTGCTGGGTTCGAGCAGCCTCGGCTTTGGCGGCCAGGTTCTTTGCCGTCTCCTAGGCCTTCTTGATGTCGGCCCGCTTCATGGTGAGCTCCACCTCGCGCTTGGCCAGCTCGTCCTAGGCAGCCTTCAGATCCTCACAGGCTTGGCGGAACCAAGTTTGCGTCTCGGCGACACATCCCTTGAGGTCCGCCTTGTCCACCGTTGCCATCCTAGACTTGGCCTTGTCTAGGCGGGCGCGGTGGAGCTCCTGGAGTTTCCGAAAGCTGGCGCCCATGTCCTGGAGAAGCCGCTCCTCCTGGGAACCATCGCCACCGGTGCTCGGCTCGTCAACGACCTCGAGCGCGGCGGCGGCAAGCACCTCCTCGTCGAACACCTCTCCCTCGATGGGCGCCTTGGAGCTCGACATCCCTGGAAGGTGGACAAACAGGTCATCACTCACCCTCAGGTAACTGCCTGAGCCAGAGGCAGCGGAGGAGGAAGGTTGGTCGTCAACCACCTCCTCCTCGGCAGCGGCCTTGCCGGCCTCCTCGGCAGGCCCCTTGCCGGCCTCCACGGCAGCAGCCTTGCCGGGCTCCCCGGCAGGTGAAGGAAATATGCCCTAGAGGCAATAATGAAGTTATTATTTATTTCCTTATATCATGATAAATGTTTATTATTCATGCTAGAATTGTATTAACCGGAAACATAATACGTGTGTGAATACATAGACAAACAGAGTGTCACTAGTATGCCTCTACTTGACTAACTCGTTGATCAAAGATGGTTATGTTTCCTAGCCATAGACATGAGTTGCCATTTGATTAACGGGATCACATCATTAGGAGAATGATGTGATTGACTTGACCCATTTCGTTAGCTTAGCACTCGATCGTTTAGTATGTTGCTATTGCTTTCTTCATGACTTATACATGTTCCTATGACTATGAGATTATGCAACTCCCGTTTACCGGAGGAACACTTTGTGTGCTACCAAACGTCACAACGTAACTGGGTGATTATAAAGGTGCTCTACAGGTGTCTCCAAAGGTACTTGTTGGGTTGGCGTATTTCGAGATTAGGATTTGTCACTCCGATTGTCGGAGAGGTATCTCTGGGCCCACTCTGTAATACACATCACTATAAGCCTTGCAAGCATTGTGACTAATGAGTTAGTTGCTGGATGATATATTACGGAACGAGTAAAGAAACTTGCCGGTAACGAGATTGAACTAGGTATCGCGATACCGACGATCGAATCTCGGGCAAGTAACATACCGATGACAAAGGGAACAACGTATGTTGTTATGCGGTCTGACCGATAAAGATCTTCGTAGAATATGTGGGAACCAATATGAGCATCCAGGTTTCGCTATTGGTTATTGACCGGAGAGGTGTCTCGGTCATGTCTACATAGTTCTCAAACCCGTAGGGTCCGCACGCTTAACGTTACGATGACAGTTATATTATGAGTTTATATGTTTTGATGTACCGAAGGTTGTTCGGAGTCCCGGATGTGATCACGGACATGACGAGGAGTCTCGAAATGGTCGAGACATAAAGATTGATATATTGGAAGCCTATGTTTGGACATCGGAAGTGTTCCGGGTGAAATTGGGATTTTTCTGGAGTACCGGGAGGTTACCGGAACCCCCTAGTAACTTAATGGGCCTTAGTGGGCCTAGGTGGAAGAGAGGAGAGGAGGCCAGGGCAGGGCCGCACGCCCCTCCCCCCAATCCGAATAGGACAAGGAGAGGGGGGCGGCGCCCCCCTTTCCTTCCTCCCCTCCACCTCTTCCCCCTCTCTATCCTAGTCCAACATGGAAAAGGGGGGGAGTCCTACTCCCGGTAGGAGTAGGACTCCTCCTGGCGCGCCTCTCCCCTTGGCCGGCCGAACCCCCCTTGCTCCTTTATATACGGGGGCAGGGGGCACCTCTAGAGACACAATTGATCATTGATCTCTTAGCCGTGTGCGGTGCCCCCTCCACCATATTACACCTCGATAATATCGTAGCGGTGCTTAGGCGAAGCACTTCGTCGGTAGAACATCAACATTGTCACCACACCGTCGTGCTGACGAAACTCTCCCTCAACACTCGGCTGGATCGGAGTTCGAGGGACGTCATCGAGCTAAACGTGTGCTGAACTCGGAGGTGCGGTGCGTTCGGTACTTGATCGGTCGGATCGTGAAGACGTACGACTACATCAACCGCGTTGTGTTAATGCTTCCGCTTTCGGTCTACGAGGGTACGTGGACAACACTCTCCCCTCTCGTTGCTATGCATCACCATGATCTTGCGTGTGCGTAGTAAATTTTTGAAATTACTACGTTCCCCAACAGTGGTATCAGAGCCAGGTTTTATGCGTTGATGTTATATGCACGAGTAGAACACAAGTGAGTTGTGGGCGATATAAGTCATACTGCTTACCAGCATGTCATATTTTGGTTCAGCGGTATTGTGAGATGAAGCGGCCCGGACCGACATTACGCGTACGCTTACGCGAGACTGGTTCCACCGTTGCGAGCACTCGTTGCTTAAAGGTGACTGGCGGGTGTCTGTCTCTCTCACTTTAGTTGAACCGAGTGTGGCTACGCCCGGTCCTTGCGAAGGTTAAAAAAGCACCAACTTGACAAACTATCGTTGTGGTTTTGATGCGTAGGTAAGAACGGTTCTTGCTAATCCCGTAGCAGCCACGTAAAACTTGCAACAACAAAGTAGAGGGCGTCTAACTTGTTTTTGCAGGGCATGTTGTGATGTGATATTGTCAAGACATGATGCTATATTTTATTGTATGAGATGATCATGTTTTGTAACCGAGTTATCGGCAACTAGCCGGAGCCATATGGTTGTCGCTTTATTGTATGCAATGCAATCGCCATGTAATTGTTTTACTTTATCACTAAGCGGTAGCGATAGTCGTACAAGCAATAGTTGGCGAGACGACAACGATGCTACGATGGAGATCAAGGTGTCGTGCCGGTGACGATGGTGATCATGACGGTGCTTCGGAGATGGAGATCACAAGCAAAAGATGATGATGGCCATATCATATCACTTATATTGATTGCATGTGATGTTTATTTTTTATGCATCTTATCTTGCTTTGATTGACGGTAGCATTATAAGATGATCTCTCACTAAAATTTCAAGATAAAAGTGTTCTCCCTGAGTATGCACCGTTGCCAAAGTTCGTCGTGCCCAAACACCATGTGATGATCGGGTGTGATAAGCTCTACGTCCATCTACAACGGGTGCAAGCCAGTTTTGCACACGCAGAATACTCAGGTTAAACTTGACGAGCCTAGCATATGCAGATATGGCCTCGGAACACTGAGACCGAAAGGTCGAGCGTTAATCATATAGTAGGTATGATCAACATAGTGATGTTCACCATTGAAAACTACTCCATTTCACGTGATGATCGGTTATGGTTTAGTTGATTTGGATCACGTAATCACTTAGATGATTAGAGGGATGTCTATCTAAGTGGGAGTTCTTAAGTAATATGATTAATAGAACTTAAATTTATCATGAACTTAGTACCTGATAGTATCTTGCTTATCTATGTTAATTGTAGATAGATGGCCCGTGCTGTTGTTCCGTTGAATTTTAATGCGTTCCTTGAGAAAGCAAAGTTGAAAGATGATGGTAGCAATTACATGGACTGGGTCCGTAACTTGAGGATTATCCTCATTGCAACACAGAAGAATTACGTCATGGAAGCACCGCTGGGTGCCAGGCCTGCTGCAAGAGCAACACCAGAAGTTATGAACGTCTGGCAGAGCAAAGCTGATGACTACTCGATAGTTCAGTGTGCCATGCTTTACGGCTTAGAACCGGGTCTTCAACGACGTTTTGAACGTCATGGAGCATATGAGATGTTCCAGGAGTTGAAGTTAATATTTCAAGCAAATGCCCGGATTGAGAGATATGAAGCCTCCAATAAGTTCTACAGCTGCAAGATGGAAGTGAATAGTTCTGTCAGTGAGCATATACTCAAAATGTCTGGGTATAATAATCACTTGATTCAACTGGGAGTTAATCTCCCGGATGATAGCGCCATTGACATAATTCTTCAATCACTGCCACCAAGCTACAAGAGCTTCGTGATGAACTATAACATGCAAGGGATGAATAAGACAATTCCTGAGCTCTTTGCAATGCTAAAGGCAGCGGAGGTAGAAATCAAAAAGGAGCATCAAGTGTTGATGGTCAATAAGACCACTAGTTTCAAGAAAAAGGGCAAAGGGAAGAAGAAGGGGAACTTCAAGAAGAACAGCAAGCAAGTTGCTGTTCAGGAGAAGAAACCCAAATCTGGACCTAAGCCTGAGACTGAGTGCTTCTACTGCAAGCAGACTGGTCACTAGAAGCGGAACTGCCCCAAGTATTTGGCGGATAAGAAGGATGGCAAGGTGAACAAAGGTATATGTGATATACTTGTTATTGATGTGTACCTTACCAGAGCTCGCAGTAGCACCTGGGTATTTGATACTGGTTCTGTTGCTAATATTTGCAACTCAAAACAGGGACTACGGATTAAGCGAACACTGGCCAAGGACGAGGTGACGATGCGCGTGGGAAACGGTTCCAAAGTCGATGTGATCGCCGTCGGCACGCTACCTCTACATCTACCTTCGGGATTAGTATTAGACCTAAATAATTGTTATTGGGTGCCAGCGTTGAGCATGAACATTATATCTGGATCTTGTTTGATGCGAGACGGTTATTCATTTAAATCAGAGAATAATGGTTGTTCTATTTATATGAGTAATATCTTTTATGGTCATGCACCCTTGAAGAGTGGTCTATTTTTAATGAATCTCGGTAGTAGTGACACACATATTCATAATGTCAAAGCCAACAGATGCAGAGTTGATAATGATTGTGCAACTTATTTGTGGCACTGCCGTTTAGGTCATATCAGTGTAAAGCGCATGAAGAAACTCCATAATGATGGACTTTTGGAATCACTTGATTATGAATCACTTGGTACTTGCGAACCGTGTCTCATGGGCAAGATGACTAAAACACCGTTCTCCGGAACTATGGAGAGAGCAACTGATTTGTTGGAAATCATACATACAGATGTATGTGGTCCGATGAATATTGAGGCTCGTAGCGGATATCGTTATTTTCTCACCTTCACAGATGATTTGAGCAGATATGGGTATATCTACTTAATGAAACATAAGTCTGAAACATTTGAAAAGTTCAAAGAATTTCAGAGCGAAGTTGAAAATCATCGTAACAAGAAAAGAAAGTTTCTACGATCAGATCGTGGAGGAGAATATTTGAGTTACGAGTTTGGCCTACATTTGAAACAATGCGGAATAGTTTCGCAACTCACGCCACCCGGAACACCACAGCGTAATGGTGTGTCCGAACGTCGTAATCGTACTTTACTAGATATGGTGCGATCTATGATGTCTCTTACTGATTTACCGCTATCGTTTTGGGGTTATGCTTTAGAGACGGATGCATTCACTCTAAATAGGGCACCATCGAAATCCGTTGAGACGACGCCTTATGAACTATGGTTTCGCAAGAAACCAAAGTTGTCGTTTTTTAAAGTTTGGGGTTACGATGCTTATGTGAAGAAACTTCAACCTGATAAGCTCGAACCTAAATCGGAAAAATGTGTATTCATAAGATACCCAAAGGAGACTGTTGGGTACACCTTCTATCACAGATCTGAAGGCAAGACATTCGTTGCTAAGAATGGATCCTTTCTAGAGAAGGAGTTTCTCTCGAAAGAAGTGAGTGGGAGGAAAGTAGAACTTGATGAGGTAACTGTCGTGGAATTGTCACAGCAGATGTCCTAGCGCAAGGACTTAGTCGTGGAGCCATCGCAGCTAGGAAGCTTAAAGGGGTTAAACAGGACAAGGAACACGAGGGTTATACTGGTTCGGCCTCTTACGGTGAAGGTAAAAGCCTACGTCCAGTTGAGGTGGTATTGATTAGGGTTTCGACGACCAGGAGCTAAACCGTCCTGCCTGGTTATCGATTTGGTCTTGCTTGTCCCTAAACCGCCGCCAGGTCGTCCCTTTATATAGAGAGGTTGACGCCCAGCGGCTCTCAGAGTCCCGGCCGGCTCATAACAGTGTCCGGCTCGGACTCTTAACTATTCTTGCCTTACACTACAAGTTTCACCATAACGGCGGTTATCACTACGGGCCTTAAGCCATCTCCGGGTCTTAAGCCCATTATTGACCCGCCGTCTTCAAGTTTGGTACTGGGCTTCGCGTGATGACCATTATGACGTAACCCGGCCCCTTCTGGCGGGTGACTCTAATGGTTATATCCTCAACATTAGGCCCCAGATTGATTTGAACCGGTTCATGTCAATCTTCAATCCCTTTGAGAGAAAATCTTCCGGCTTATATTTGTGCGGAGGTTATAACCCGCCGTGACGTCGTCTTCTGGATTCCTGATAACCCGCCATGACATCATCTTCCATTAAGTTCATTTTTTTATTCTGTCATATCCCAACGGATCTTATCTTTAATGGCCATCCCGAAAATCAAGGCGCTTCTGTGGCGAGATCATCACACCTTGGCCTCCTTGTTTCTCGCGCCCACTTATTAGCCGCACCTTATAAATAGGCCCGGCCCATAAGTCTTTATTCACTTATCTCCTCCGTCGTCTTCCTCCTCTGACACCCGAGAGCTCGAGCTCCGCCGCAGCCGCCGCGCCCCTGGTCTTCGTCAACCTCGGCCGCTGTATCACCCTGAACTGGTCCAGAGAAACGGCGGCGACCTCCGCGACTCATCAGCACCCGTAAGTCCTTGCCACTCCATGGAGTAGATCCGCATTAGGGTTCTTGCCGTTCTCCCTTGTTCTTCGCAGTTCTTCGCCATTTCTTCACAGTTCTTCCTACGCGGCCCCCTTGGATCCAGAAACCATATAGAGCTCGTGCGGCTGTGGTTTCGCACCCATTTTCAATAGTAGCATGTCCCCTTTACTTGCAAAGAGATCTCTTTAGAGATCATGAACTTCTCTGTATCAGCTTCTAGGTCTAGAAATTTTTTCTTTCTAGTCGATCGTTTGATCCAAAATAATTACTGCGATCTGTGAAACTTGTTTGTGCCACACTTAGTCAAAAATTGCATCTGTTAGCTATGGCGGCTCATATCTCCGGCTTAAAAGAGGCCATGCACCGTGAACTTTCCGGCTCATTTATGATAGAGTTTTGAACAACTTGAATTGCTCACGATGCCCACAGCGGCTTAAATAACCCGACACAATTAGCCATATATCATTAGGCCCCTTCATAAGCCGCCATCTTGAATACTGAACTGTAAACTTCCTCCGGCTTATAGTTGAACCGGACATTTCCTTTTGTCATAGGCTTTCGTCTTTCACAATGCCGCCCAAGGCTCCCAAGGCACCCATTACGTGCAACTGGATGAGATCCAATGTTACTGATGACACTTTAGCTGATTTCGTGAAGACGGGTTACCTGCCCAAGAAGGAGGTCATGTCTTATTGTGCCCCTGACCCATCCGAAGAAAGACCTCAACCGAGAAACGGAGAGGTTGTGATATTTGCTGATCACATGAGCCGAGGCTTCGCACCTCCTGGCTCAAAATTCTTTAGAGATGTTCTGAACTTCTTCGATCTGCGACCGCAAGACATAGGACCCAATTCCGTGTCAAATATTTGCAACTTTCAAGTATTCTGCGAAGTATATCTTGGAGAAGAGCCCAGCCTACTGCTCTTTAGGGAGCTGTTTTATCTAAACCGCCAGAACGAGTGTGCCAACGGGCCTAGCTTGGAACTTGGCGGAATTTCAATCCAATGACGGAGAGATTGCCTCTTTCCCTATGCTGAACCGCCAAGCCACCCGAAGGATTGGAACCAGACATGGTTCTACTGCCAGGATACTTCTCCGGCTGATGAGAACCCTCTACCCGGCTTTCGTGCCCTGCGTCTGGAACCAAATCACCCCCTGCCAGACAAACTATCTCAAGCTGAGCGTCAACCACTGATCCCCGCCATCAACAAGATTAAGGCTCTCCTGGGAAATGGCCTCAACGGCGTTGATCTGGTCCGGGTCTGGATTTCTTGGTGGGTGATTCCCTTGAGCCGCCGCCCCGGCTTAATGTGTGATTACACGGGCCGGAAAGATGATCCTTTGCGGCACAGCCCCAACGACCTACCTGAGGACGTTGTTGATGACATGACCAAGTCCCTCTTGAACGAGAGCTTAGCAGACTGCGGGAGGACCAGCTTAAGCCCCTTCTGCCAAGCTAACCCGGCTCCGGCGGTAAGCTACCGATCTGAGCACTTTACTTTCCATTTTAATAATTGTCATTTTAACTTCAAGGAAACCTTTGTTGCATTTTTCCAGGCTAATGACAAGTTCTGGAAGGTCAAGTATGATCATCAGGCGGCTAAAAAAGCCAGGAAGGCTAAGAAAGCCGCCAGGAGAGCCGCTCCCTGCAAGAAGGGGAGCAAACCTAGCGCTTCAGACCTGCTTCATCTGGAGGACACCTCCGAGTCAGAGGTAACCCTTCATTCTTATGCTCTTCTCTTGTTATTTTGTTGTTCTTAACCACCTTATCGACACTGATTATCAGCAGGAGGACACCGGAGCGAGTAACCCGGTGATTGAAGAGGTAACTATACTTTCCTCCGACTCGAAGCCCTTGCCAAGGCTGAAAGTCCGAAGAGTAACCCAGAAAGTAAGATTTTCCCATCCTTTAGCTTATCATGATCCTCAATTTCTTTTGAAGCAGCAGATTCATGAGAGCCGGAGACAAACCCGGGCCAACAAGGATGCAGACCTCTCCTCCGGCTTACCTGAAGCATCAAGGAAGCGCCGGACCGAGGTTATCTCCAACTTATACCCTCTTCATCCTTTGGCGGGCATCACACGTCAACCACTCAACTCTTCTGATTCAAATTATCAGGAAACTTCACCTTCCTCCGGTGACTCCATGCAATCTAACTTGCCGGCTTTCAATACTGCACCCGGGTAATGACGATCTTCTTATTTTGTGCTTTATCTTACTCATGTTTTTGCACTAACCTTTTGACTTTCAGCGCACAAGCAAAGCTCAGCAAGAGGACAAAGAAGAGTCACCCGGTCGAAGAGCCGGTCTTGACTGAACCGGAAGCTTCTGCTCATGAGCCGCCGTCTGCCTCAGCCCCTGAAACCACCGCTCCAACTGACGAGCAAGTCATAGAGGGTTCTAATAACCCAGAGATCCCCAGCCCAACTCAACCGGTCGATGACCCGGACGTTGTAATCACCCGGACAGAGTTTGTCGAGCCGGGGAGACCCACTGTGCTGGCTAAATGCTCTGCCAAGGAGGAGCTGCTAGAGCGCCGCAGGGCCAAGCTGGATATTACCAACTATGCTAACTTGAGCATTGCAGAGATCATCTCCGGCTATGTTAATCAGGTGCACAACAGCCGGGACCTGGAGATTGACATGGTAAAGCAGATACAACAAAAAGTTGAGGTACAACCCTCTTGCTTACTCCATAGTCATCCTTACCATGCTAGCCCCCAAGTCTATTACTTATGATAGAATACGTTGTAGACTTAACTTCCGGCTTACCTTCATGAACTGGCAATTATAAATAGAATCTTTCAGCATACATTAGCCCCCAAGTGCCAAGTGTCTTTGCTTGCAAAGTGCTTGGGACTTTAATGTTGCATAATAATCACTCACACTGTAACCCGGAATTTGTACAGGCTGCCTGCAAGAAATTTGAATCCGAAATCTCTGAGCTGAAGAACCGCCTGAAGACTCAGGAAACTGAGACCCGGAAGACCAACGCCAAATTTGAGTTCAGTGTTGCTGCACAAGAAAAGCTGAAGAGGAAATTTGAAACAGAAAGAAAGACTTGGGCCGAGGAGAAAACTGCTTTGCTCAGCCGGGCCGAACAAGCGGAGGCTGCTCCGACTGAGAGAACCGCCGAACTCTCTGGCTTAAAGCTCCATGTGTCACAGATGGTCGCCGCAATCTTCGGTAAGTCATTCTGCAAGCCTTTAACAAGCTTACATTCTTTATGTCTTAGAAGTCCCACAATTGCCATCAGCTCACCTAACCTTGTTATGCAGGTCCCAGAAGCTCCAACCTTAACCAAAATGTTCTGACCAAGCTGAAAGCTGTTTACACCTTGGTGGAGCAACTCTACACCAGGTCACAGCGTGCTTTAGCCGTTGTGGCTCTGTCCAATGAGGTTCCAACTCACCTGGCGGACGTACTCAAGCGGCTTGCCGTTCTTCCTCACCGCTTCCAAGAGTTAAGACGGGCCTCTCCAAGAGCCGGAGCTATAGCTGCGCTGAGCCGGGCCAAGGCTTTTCTCCCGGAGCTAGACCCGGCCGACATCGCTCTTGGATACCCCAGCCTGAAGGAAGACGGCACCCCCTTTGACCAGAAAGATTTCGCTGCTTGTGTGAAGAGCGTGCGCCCGGTGGCCACCCTGATTGGGAATGACACCGACCTTACCAAGTATCAGCCGGGCTATGACGCGGAAAATCAGAGGATCCCCACTCCATGCTATGAAGCAATCAGCTTGATCCCTCCGACTCGTAAGCATACCTTCGCCCCAGAAGTTGACCCGGCTGGGTTAATTGATGACGAGGCTCAATTTGAAGCTTTGAGCGGCATTGACTGGAAATCATCAACCTTCCAGGTCATGGAATCAGCCGGAGGAGCGGAGAGGGATGAGCCGGAAGCTTCGACCCAACAAGCACCTTGATTTTTAGGCGGCTCATGGTTACACTTTAAAAGAATGCCTCACCTTTTGGACTCGGGTAGTCTTGTAATAGAGTAGGACAAACACTTAATTTTGTCGTGCCATCGTGCACGTGTTGAATGCTTAACTCCATTGAAGTTGCTTCCTTATATTCCTCCGGGTTATAATTGATCAGTTATTTTCCTTAAGCTTGAAGAATTGTCTTTAACCATCCTGCATAGAAAACAAATCACAAGTCTTTGGGCGGCTTACCACACTGAGAATCATAGACTTTATGTATAACCCGGAATATGAACCAAAGCCAGCAAAGACTGGCCCTCAATTATATCCTCGATGTAACCATAATAGCATACTTACAAGCCTTCAAGTACACTTCCGGTTTATGTAACCCGAATAATGAGGTTGAGATCTCAACTCCGGTTCACCAGCATTGATAATGCTTATTGCGTGTTTCTAACATTGTGAATCATAGTTAAGCCGGCGGAGCAAGAACCGCCCTTGCATACTGTTGATATGATCAAAATAACTTGTTGCAAACCAAAAGATCAAAACTTAAGGGCTTCTGATTCGAATACGACCAGAGAACCGCCCCAAAGGGGTTAAGCTAAGATTCGAATGCGATCATATAGCCCCCAGTGGGTTTGGCGTTGCCCATCAAGAGGGTACCGACAGCTATGTTCTCTTTGGTTCGAATACGACCCATGTGTGAACAGGAAGCCCCCAAATGACCTTGAGAGTTGTTTAACGACGCTGATTCGAATACGATCCACGTCGGTTCCCAAAGGGGGTTGAGCCATGATTCAAATATGATCAAGAAAAACTCCCCAATGAGCTCGGCAATTTGCCAATCAAATGGGTATCGACAGCTATGTTCTCTTTGGTTCGAATACGACCTATGTTTGAACAGGAAGCCCCCAGGTGAATATATTGTTAACGGCTAGATTCGAATACGATCGTAAGCCGGATCCACCTCCAAGTGACCATGTGATGTTGTAATGGAAATAACACGTTTACCTTTGGAGGAGAAAAGGACAGAGGTCCTGCTTTATTATTCATCATAATATATACACGGCTATAGAAATATGTACATTATGAGAGCCGGTGGCTCAAGTGTAATAGGGCCGAAGCTGAGCTATGTACCACGGCCGACGGGTCTCTTCCTCCGACTTGCGTGAATCTTTGTGCTCCCGAACATCGATAAGGTAGTATGACCCGTTGTGCAAGTTCTTGCTGACCACAAAGGGCCCTTCCCAAGGCGGGGATAACTTATGTGCATCTGTTTGATCTTGGATGAGCCGGAGCACCAGATCACCTTCCTGGAAGACCCGGGACTTAACCCGGCGGCTGTGATAACGGCGCAAGTCTTGTTGGTAAATCGCCGAGCGAGCTGCTGCCACATCACGCTGTTCGTCCAACAAGTCAAGAGCATCTTGGCGCGCCCGCTCATTATCCGCCTCAACATAAGCCGCCACTCGAGGTGAGTCATGAAGGATGTCGCTAGGGAGGACTGCTTCCGCTCCATAAACCATGAAGAAAGGCGTGTAACCCATAGATCTGTTAGGAGTAGTATTGATGCTCCATAACACGGAGGGTAACTCCTCCACCCAACAACCCGGCGTCCGTTGCAAAGGGACCAAAAGCCGGGGCTTGATGCCCTTCAAGATCTCCTGATTAGCTCTCTCAGCTTGCCATTGGATTGAGGGTGAGCCACTGATGAAACATCAAGTCGAATATGCTCTCGTTGAAAAAACTCCTCCATGGCGCCCTTAGACAGATTGGTACCATTGTCAGTTATAATGCTGTGTGGAAAACCAAAGCGAAATATCACTCTTTTCATGAACTGAACAACTGTGGCTGCATCACACTTACTAACTGGCTCTGCTTCAACCCACTTGGTGAACTTGTCGACCGCCACCAAGAGGTGGGTCTTCTTATCCTTGGACCTTTTAAAAGGCCCAACCATATCAAGCCCCCAGACCGCAAAGGGCCAAGTAATTGGAATCATCCTCAGCACCTGAGCCGGCACATGAGCCCGTCGCGAGAACCTCTGACAACCGTCACATTTACTGACCAAGTCCTCCGCATCAGCATGAGCCGTCAGCCAATAAACCATGACGAAAAGCCTTGGCCACAAGGGATTTTGAGCCAGCATGATGGCCACAATCCCCCTCGTGAATCTCACGTAAAATTTCTTGACCTTCCTCAGGGGAAACACAACGCTGGAAAGTTCCAGTAACACTGCGACGATGCAGCTCACCATTGATAATTATCATTGACTTAGACCGCCGGGTTATTTGTCTGGCCAAAGTTTCATCCTCAGGCAATTCCCCCCGGGTCATGTAAGCCAAGTATGGTACTGTCCAGTCTGGGGTAATGTGGAGAGCCGCCACCAACTGTGCCTCCGGGTCAGGGACAGCCAAGTCTTCCTCTGTAGGCAACTTAACAGAAGGGTTATGCAAGATGTCCAAGAAAGTATTAGGCGGCACCGGCTTTCGCTGAGAGCCCAGCCGGCTTAATGCATCAGCCGCCTCGTTCTTCCTGCGATCGATGTGCTCTACTTGGTAACCCTGAAAGTGTCCAGCAATGGCATCAACTTCACGACGATAAGCCGCCATGAGAGGGTCCCTGGAATCCCACTTCCCTGACACTTGTTGAGCCACTAAATCTGAGTCGCCAAAGCACCTTACCCAGCTCAAGCTCATCTCCTTAGCCATCCGAAGACCATGGAGCAAGGCCTCGTACTCAGCCGCGTTGTTAGTACAGGGAAACATCAACCGTAGCACATAACGAAACTTGTCACCTCTGGGGGAAGTTAAGACAACTCCAGCCCCCGAGCCCTCCAATTGCCTAGACCCGTTGAAGTGAATAGTCCAATATGTGTTATCCGGTTTCTCTTCAGGCACCTGCAGCTCTGTCCAATCGTTGATGAAATCCACCAATGCTTGAGATTTGATAGCAGTGCGTGGCACGTATTTCAGACCATGAGGCCCAAGCTCTATAGCCCACTTAGCCACTCTTCCTGTGGCTTCTCTGTTTTGGATGATATCTCCTAGGGGAGCAGAACTAACCACAGTGATGGGGTGACCCTGGAAATAATGCTTAAGCTTTCGGCTTGCCATGAACACACCATAAACAAGCTTCTGTCATTGTGGATACCGCTGTTTGGACTCGATGAGCACTTCACTGACGTAGTAAACCGGCCGCTGAACCGGATACCCCTTACCCTCTTCCTTGCGCTCCACCACCACAGCCACACTGACGGCTCATGTGTTAGCAGCTACATACAGTAATAAGGGCTCCTTGTCAACCGGAGCAGCAAGAACTGGGGGCTCGGCCAGCTGTCTCTTCAAATCCTCAAAAGCAACATTAGCAGCATCATTCTAGACAAAGTCATCTATTTTCTTCATCAACTGGTACAGTGGCATGGCCTTTTCACCCAAACGGCTTATAAACCGGCTCAAAGCAGCGATGTGGTCTGCCAGACGCTGGACGTCGTTGATGCACGCCGGCTTAGCCAGAGAGGTGATTGCCTTGATCTTTTTCGGGTTAGCTTCAATGCCTCTGTTAGAAACCAGGAAACCCAAGAGCTTGCCTGCGGGAACACCAAAAACACACTTGGCCGGGTTAAGCATCATCTTGTAAACCCGGAGATTATCAAAGGTTTCTCGAAGGTCATCTACCAGGGTCTCCTTCTCCCTGGACTTAACCACGATATCATCCACATAGGCATGAACATTGCGCCCAATCTGGTTATGAAGACAATTCTGCACACAACGCTGATAGTCGCCTGTGCACTCTTGAGTCCAAAAGGCATAGACACATAACAGAAGGCTCCAAAGGGAGTGATGAACGCCGTCTTCTCCTGGTCCTTAACTGCCATTTTAATCTGATGGTATCTAGAATAAGCATCCAAAAAACTTAAGCGCTCACAACCCGCCGTAGCATCAATGATTTGATCAATACGGGGGAGAGCAAAAGGATCAGCCGGACAAGCCTTGTTTAAGACCGTGTAGTCCACACACATCCGCCAGGTGCCGTTCTTCTTGAGCACGAGTACCGGGTTAGCTAACCATTCTGGATGAAAAACTTCAACAATGAACCCGGCCGCCAAGAGCCGGGCCACCTCCTCACCAATGGCTTTCCGCCTCTCCTCATTAAACCGCTGAAGGAATTGCCTGACCGGCTTAAACTTCGGATCAATATTGAGAGTGTGCTCAGCGAGTTCTCTAGGTACACCTGGCATGTCAGAAGGTTTCCATGCAAAAATGTCCCTGTTCTCACGGATGAACTCGACAAGCGCCTTCTTATTTCGGATCCAGATTGGCACTGATGCTGAACTACTGAGATGAGTCACCTGGAACAAACTCAACAAGCTTAGTCTCATCAGCTGACTTAAACTTCATTGCCGGCTCATGCTCCGTGGTTGGCTTTTTTAAACACGTAATATATGCCGGGTCAACATTGTCCTTGTAAAACTTCAACTCCTCTGCTGCACAAACAGATTCCGCATAAGCCGCGTCACCTTCCTCACACTCCAAGGCTATCTTTCGGCTGCCATGAACCGTAATGGTCCCATTATGACCCGGCATTTTGAGCTGCAAATACACATAACACGGCCGTGCCATGAACTTGGCGTAAGCCGGCCGCGCAAATATAGCATGATACGGACTTCTTATCTTAACCACCTCGAAGGTTAATTTTTCCGCCCTGTAGTTGTACTCATCTCCAAAAGCCACTTCCAGCTCAATCTTACCAACTGGATATGCCGACTTACCAGGCACCACACCATGGAAAACAGTATTGGACTGGCTGAGGTTCTTATCAATCAACCCCATACGACGGAAGGTCTCATAATAGAGGATGTTGATGTTGCTGCCTCCGTCCATGAGTACCTTAGTGAATTTATATCCCCCCACCTGAGGAGCCACCACCAGGGCCAGGTGACCCGGATTATCAACCCGGGGAGGGTGATCTTCCCTACTCCACACAATAGGCTGCTCAGACCATCTTAAATAGCGTGGAACCGCCGGCTCAACAGCATTCACAACCGTCTTATGAAGCTTCTGATCTCGCTTGCCCAGACTGGTGGTAAACACATGATACTGTCCACCATTGAGCTGCTTTGGATTGGTCTGGTATCCCCCTGCTGCTGTTGATGACCCTGGCTGGACTGCTTATTAAAGCCCCCTTGAACATTCTGAGGATTGGGATTTGAGCCGCCGCCCGGGCCATGAAAGCCGCTGGCGCCTGAGCCGCTGCCCGAGCCATTGTTGCCATTAAAGGCATTGGAATTCTTAAAGGCCTTCATGATTGTGCAATCTTTCCATAGGTGAGTAGCTGGCTTCTCCCTAGAGCCATGCCTTGGACAAGGCTCATTCAACAACTGCTCAAGCGTCGGGCCTGACCCGCCGGCTCGGGGAGGTGGCCTCCCCTTACGTCGCTGGTTGTTACCCTATGAGCTGGCGTTGGCCACAAACTCTATGCTTCCATCAGCCTTATGCTTGCTACCTCCTTGGTTCGCCGGGTTATGCTGAGGACCCTTGCCATTGCCGTTCTCCTTTCCCTTCCCTGTCCTTTCATCATCCGACGCGGGGTCCTTGGTACTATCAGAGTCGGTGTACTTGACGAGAGCCTCCATCAGCGTACCCATATCATTGCAATCGCGCTTGAGCCGCCCGAGTTTCATCTTCAGGGGCATGAAACGACAATTCTGCTCCAACATTAAGACTGCAGAGTCGGCATCCGTCTTATCAGATGAATGTATTATCTCTTTGACCCGGCGAACCCAATGGGTTGTAGACTCACCCTCCTGCTGCTTACAGTTAGTCCAATCCACAATGGACATAGACTGCCTACAGGTATCTTTGAAGTTTTGGATGAACCGGGCTTTTAGCTCAGCCCAAGACCCTATAGAATTCGGTGGCAGCCCTTTCAACCAAGTGCGGGCAGTCCCATCTAACTTCATTGTGAAGTACTTGGCCATTGCCGCTTCACTGACCTCCAGCAACTCCATAGCCATCTCGTAACTCTCGATCCATGCTCCGGGTTGCAAATCAGCTGTGTAATTAGGCACTTTCCTTGGCCCTTTGAAATCCTTGGGCAGGCGTTCGTTACGGAGAGCCGGCACCAGACAAGGAACACCTCGAGTCCTCGTAGGTATACCCACGTCGATGGAAGCCGTCGGATAAGCCGGGGGCGGCTGGTAAGCCGTCAACTGAGGCACCTGCTCTGCCTCTTGCCGTGCTCTGTCTTGGTCTACCGCGTGAAAGGCTCCGTTATGAGCCGGGCCGTGGCCAGGAGGCAAGTCATGGTGTCGGACATTACTTGAGCCGGTCGCTGAGACCATGTGTCTGCTATAACTCGGGCTCTGCCTGGACGAGGGGTTGAATGAATCCTGTCCCGGCTATAAGAATATGCCTCTTGCTGCGCCAGAGCCGTCTGAAGGAGTTCTCTGACCCGGCGGGTTTCAACCGCCGTTGGAGAGTCACCATCAATTGGGAGAGCCGCCAGCCGCGCTGCCGCGGCGACCATGTTTTCCAACGGGTTGGCGTAATGACCAAGTGGTATTGGCACGTACTGAGGCGGGGCAGGGTTCACCCGGGGAGGTCCCATCACTTGGGGCTGAATTGGCGTTCCAGCCCCGGGCACTATGATTTCTGGCGGGTTACTAGGCCCTGCCCCAGGCGTGTTGAAGAGGTTTCGAGGATCGTAAACCAGAGGGAGTCGAGATTGGGCCTTTTGATGCCTCCTTCTCATGACCTCATTGGACGCGTTTTGATCCATCGTGAGCCGGAAAGACTGTGCCTGGATCAGCTGAGCCTGGGCGTCGAGAGCCGCCCTCTCTGCAGCCATCCTGATCCCTTCCGCCACTAGATCCTCCTTTGCTTTTGCTAGATCCAACTTTAACTGTGCCACCTCCGCGTCATGCTGAACTTGATCCGCCGGGTCAACCGTAGCGGTCAACAGGACCGTCATCTGGTCTGTGAGATCCACCAGCACCTGAGCCGGCGAGGGCACAAGGCTTCCTGACCCAGCGACGGGGTTTTGAACAGGTTGTGCGCCGGCCATGAAGATTCCAACCCGGCTCGGTGGCTAAAAGGGGTTCGGAATGCTGTCGCCATCGGAACAACCCCTAAGCCTGCCATCTTGAAGTTGATACAACGAGTTTGACTCATCCGTAGACGACTCGGCGTCAAAGCGGGCGGCCGTCTCATCACCAGATCCAGATCCTTCAGAGAGTCCTCCATGGATACATCCCACGAAAGCATGCTTCAAGGCAGGTAGAGCCCAGGCGGGTCGTGCACGCTGAGCTGTCTCGATGAGATCGGCACAGAGATCCGGCTCATGACCCGGCTCACCAATCTTGCCAATGAAGACATGGATTCCGCCGAAGGGGACTCGGTACCCGTACTCGATTGAGCCGGCGTCGGGGCCCCAGTTTGCATCGTCGATGTAGAGTTTGTCGCGACGACTCTTGGTCATCCGGCCCACAGCGTATCCCTTGAGCCCTTCGAAGCTGCCCTTCAAGAACTCAAATCCACAGTGCGTCAGCCCCACGGTGGGCGCCAACTGTCGTGGAATTGTCACGGCAGATGTCCTCGCGCAAGGACTTAGTCGTGGAGCCATCGCAGCTAGGAAGCTTAAAGGGGTTAAACGGGATAAGGAACACGAGGGTTATACTAGTTCGGACCCTTACGGTGAAGGTAAAAGCCTATGTCCAGTTGAGGTGGTATTGATTAGGGTTTCGACGACCAGGAGCTAAACCGTCCTGCCTAGTTATCGATTTGGTCTTGCTTGTCCCTAAACCGCCGCCGGGTCGTCCCTTTATATAGAGAGGTTGATGCCCAGCGGCTCTCAGAGTCCCGGCCGGCTCATAACAGTGTCCGGCTCGGACTCTTAACTATTCTTGCCTTACACTACACGTTTCACTATAACGGCGGTTATCACTACGTGCCTTAAGCCATCTCCTGGTCTTAAGCCCATTATTTACCCGCCGTCTTCAAGTTTGGTACTAGGCTTCGCGTGATGACCATTATGACGTAACCCGGCCCCTTCTGGGCGGGTGACTCTAATGGTTATATCCTCAACAGTAACTGTACCTGCTCCCTTATTGGAAAGTAGATCATCATAGAAACCATTTTCTGCGACACCTACACCAATTAGTGAGGAAGTTAATGATAATGATCATGAAACTTCAGATCAAGTTATTACTGAATCTCGTAGGTCAACCAGACTAAGATCCGCACCAGAGTGGTACGGTAATCCTGTTCTGGAGGTTATGTTTCTAGACCATGATGAACCTACGAACTATGAAGAAGCGATGGTGAGCCCAGATTCCGCAAAATGGCTTGAGGCCATGAAATCCGAGATGGGATCCATGTATGAGAACAAAGTATGGACTTTGGTTGACTTGCCCGATGATCGGCAAGCTATTGAAAATAAATGGATCTTCAAGAAGAAGACTGACGCTGATGGTAATATTACTGTCTATAAAGCTCGACTTGTTGCGAAAGGTTTTCGACAAGTTCAAGGGATTGACTACGATGAGACCTTCTCACCCGTAGCGATGCTCAAGTCTGTCTGAATCATGTTAGCAATTGCCGCATTTTATGATTATGAAATTTGGCAAATGGATGTCAAAACTGCATTCCTGAATGGATTTCTGGAAGAAGAGTTGTATATGATGCAACCGGAAGGTTTTTTCGATCCAAAGGGAGCTAACAAAGTGTGCAAGCTCCAGCGATCCATTTATGGACTAGTGCAAGCCTCTCGGAGTTGGAATAAACGCTTTGATAGTGTGATCGAAGCATTTGGTTTTATACAGACTTTTGGAGAAGCCTGTATTTACAAGAAAGTGAGTGGGAGCTCAGTAGCATTTCTGATATTATATGTGGATGACATATTGCTAATTGGAAATGATATAGAATTTCTGGATAGCATAAAGGGATACTTGAATAAGAGTTTTTCAATGAAAGACCTCGGTGAAGATGCATATATATTAGGCATCAAGATCTATAGAGATAGATCAAGACGCTTAATTGGACTTTCACAAAGCACATACCTTGACAAAGTTTTGAAGAAGTTCAAAATGGATCAAGCAAAGAAAGGGTTCTTGCCTGTACTACAAGGTGTGAGATTGAGTAAGACTCAATGCCCGACCACTGCAGAAGATAGAGAGAAGATGAAAGATGTTCCCTATGCTTCAGCCATAGGCTCTATCATGTATGCAATGCTGTGTACCAGACCTGATGTGTGCCTTGCTATAAGTTTAGCAGGGAGGTACCAAAGTAATCCAGGAGTGGATCACTGGACAGCGGTCAAGAACATCCTGAAATACCTGAAAAGGACTAAGGATATGTTTCTCGTTTATGAAGGTGACAAAGAGCTCATCGTAAATGGTTACGTTGATGCAAGCTTTGACACTGATCCGGACGATTCTAAATCGCAAACCGGATACGTGTTTACATTGAATGGTGGAGCTGTCAGTTGGTGCAGTTCTAAGCAAAGTGTCGTGGCGGGATCTACGTGTGAAGCGGAGTACATAGCTGCTTCGGAAGCAGCAAATGAAGGAGTCTGGACGAAGGAGTTCATATCCGATCTAGGTGTCATACCTAGTGCATCGGGACCAATGAAAATCTGTTGTGACAATACTGGTGCAATTGCCTTAGCAAAGGAATCCAGATTTCACAAGAGAACCAAGCACATCAAAAGACGCTTCAATTCCATCTGGGATTTAGTCCAGGTGGGAGACATAGAAATTTGCAAGATACATATGGATCTGAATGTTGCAGACCCGTTGACTAAGCCTCTTCCACGAGCAAAACATGATCAGCACCAAGACTCCATGGGTGTAAGAATCATTACTGTGTAATCTAGATTATTGACTCTAGTGCAAGTGGGAGACTAAAGGAAATATGCCCTAGAGGCAATAATGAAGTTATTATTTATTTCCTTATATCATGATAAATGTTTATTATTCATGCTAGAATTGTATTAACCGGAAACATAATACATGTGTGAATACATAGACAAACAGCGTGTCACTAGTATGCCTCTACTTGACTAGCTCGTTGATCAAAGATGGTTATGTTTCCTAGGCATAGACATGATTTTTCATTTGATTAATGGGATCACATCATTAGGAGAATGATGTGATTGACTTGACCCATTCCGTTAGCTTAGCACTCGATCGTTTAGTATGTTGCAATTGCTTTCTTCATGACTTATACATGTTCCTATGACTATGAGATTATGCAACTCCCGTTTACCGGAGGAACACTTTGTGTGCTATCAAACGTCACAACGTAACTGGGTGATTATAAAGGTGCTCTACAAGTGTGTCCAAAGGTACTTGTTGGGTTGGCGTATTTCGAGATTAGGATTTGTCACTCCGATTCTCGGAGAGGTATCTCTGGGCCCACTTAGTAATACACATCACTATAAGCCTTGCAAGCATTGTGACTAATGAGTTAGTTGCAGGATGATGTATTACGGAACGAGTAAAGAGACTTGCCGGTAACGAGATTGAACTAGGTATCGAGATACCGACGATCGAATCTCGGGCAAGTAACATACCGATGACAAAGGGAACAACGTATGTTGTTATGCGGTCTGACCGATAAAGGTCTTCGTAGAATATGTGGGAACCAATATGAGCATCCAGGTTCCGCTATTGGTTATTGACCGGAGAGGTGTCTCAGTCATGTCTACATAGTTCTCGAACCCGTAGGGTCCGCACGCTTAACGTTACGATGACAGTTATATTATGAGTTTATATGTTTTGATGTACTGAAGGTTGTTCGGAGTCCCGGATGTGATCACGGACATGACGAGGAGTCTCGAAATGGTCGAGACATAAAGATTGATATATTGGAAGCCTATGTTTGGACATCGGAAGTGTTCCGGGTGAAATCGGGATTTTTCCGGAGTACCGGGAGGTTACCGGAACCCCCCGGTAACTTAATGGGCCTTAGTGGGCCTAGGTGGAAGAGAGGAGAGGAGGCCAGGGCAGGGCCGCACGCCCCTCCCCCAATCCAAATAGGACAAGGAGAGGGGGGCGGCGCCCCCCCTTTCCTTCCTCCCCTCCACCTCTTCCCCCTCTCTATCCTAGTCCAACATGGAAAAGGGGGGAGTCCTACTCCCGGTAGGAGTACGACTCCTCCTGGCGCGCCTCTCCCCTTGGCGGACCGAACCCCCCCCCCCTTGCTCCTTTATATACGGGGGCAGGGAGTCACCTCTAGACACACAATTGATCATTGATCTCTTAGCCGTGTGCGGTGCCCCCCTCCACCATATTACACCTCGATAATATCGTAGCGGTGCTTAGGCGAAGCCCTGCGTCGGTAGAACATCAACATTGTCACCACGCCGTCGTGCTGACGAAACTCTCCCTCAACACTCGGCTGGATTAGAGTTCGAGGGACGTCATCGAGCTGAACGTGTGCTGAACTCGAAGGTGTCGTGCGTTCGGTACTTGATCGGTCGGATCGTGAAGACGTACGACTACATCAACCGCGTTGTGTTAACGCTTCCGCTTTCGATCTACGAGGGTACGTGGACAACACTCTCCCCTCTCGTTGCTATGCATCACCATGATCTTGCGTGTGCGTAGAATTTTTTTGAAATTACTACGTTCCCCAACAGCAGGCCCCTTGGCGGCGTCCTTAGCGGCACCCTTGGCGACCTCCTCGGCGGCAATCTTGTCGGCCTCCGCCGCGGTGTCCTTGGCGACATCCTCGATGACGGTATCTATGTCCTCCGGATCCACCGAAGAAGGACCTAGAAACCGAGAAGGGGATAAGGCGAAGCCAAGACCAAGATTCAGAAAGAACAGAAAGAGAGCAGGGATGGAAGGCAAGTGAATTACCCGTGCCGGGCTGGGAAGCAGAAGTCCCCTCCCCGCCAACATTTGGCGCCGAGGCGAAGCCACCAGCGCCCGAGTTCGCCTCCTCCTCCTCCGTGTGCATGGGCTCGGTGCTTGGCGCCCTTGCCGGGGACGCCCCTCGAGGCGGCGTGGTCGATGGGGGCGACGTGTTGGGGGTAGCCCTCTGTGGCTCCTCCTGCTGCTGTCCTCCTCCTGCAACCACGGCAAGGTCAGCACCAAAGAGATCGTGCCCCCAATGCACGTTGACGAGGGGTGAGTGGTGGACTTATGCTGGGGGCTATGTCGGGGGCTGCTGTCCGGGCTGCTCAACACCACCAGCGGTGTACCGGAAATGCCGGACGGGGGCTGGCCGCTTGCCGAAGCCCTGGCCCTCTTCACCCTCTGGGCCAGTGTCTCCGCATCCCTGCAAGAATGGAAACGAATCAAGGAAAGTGGCACGGTCTGGGGGCGGAGATGATAGAAAGGGACAAGATACTTACTCATCCTCCACCTCCTCCTCTGCTGCCTTCCTCTTCCTCCTTGGGTCGAGGGACCTGAAGTCAAAGACAACCTCCGCATCGACGTCTGCCGGAGGAGGGGAAGAAGGCGGAATCTGGACGCACTTGGATGAAGAAGAGGCAGATGGTCCCTCCTTCGCCGCCGCGGGCTTCACCGACTTCTTCGCAGCCGTGGCCCTCATTTGGCGCGCAGGCGCCTCCTGGGCTTGCCGGGGCTGCACGACCCTGCCCGGCCGAACCGGCTTGCCGGAGCTGGCCCGCCGTAGGACTCGCCCTCTCCCCGTGGCTGGAGGGTCGACAACCTCGGCCTCCTCCGACGACGACTCGTCGACCACGTCTTCGACAAGAGGGGCCCCGGTGCCGGCGCTGCTGGCTTCCCCGGCGGACTCCGCCCACTAGGCAAGCTCCTTCTCCTCCGAGGCCGCCGAGGCCTTATCCTCGACGCCACCAGCGCTGCCGGCTTCCTTGGCGAGCTCCGCCTCCATCGCCCTGGCGGCAATGTAATCCAGCTCCTCCTGGGTGGTGTCCTGGACGAGCCGCAGCTCATCGCGGACGTACTTCTCCTCGAGGGTGTCGAAAAACTCCTGCACCTGTTCCTCCGACGGCTCTGCCCAAGTTGGGACGAGGCCATGCGCGTTGAACTCCAGCATCATGGCGATGATGTCATTTTGACGCAAGTTGTTGCTCAATGGGACCACCCCCGCCGGCAACTTAAACAAGGGCCCCTTGGCAACCTTGCCGGCCTTCACGGCAGCCTTCGCGGCCTTGCCGGACCGCTCGACCTTGCCGTCGTGGTTCACGTCGAGCTGGAAGAGCCGCTGGCAAAAGTGGGCGTGCCCCATCACTGTGAGGTTGTGGTCGAGGCCGGGGCGAAGCCTCATGATGTCGGCCGCATTCGTGAAGAGCCAGGCCGGCCTCCCCTTATTGTGCAGCGGAGCGATTCGGCGGCGGATGAAATCCGCACCGATCATCTCGAGGGTGAGCCCAGCCTCGGTGAGGCGAAGAATCCTGGTGGTGGCGACCGTGAGCTTTGCGTCATCGGCGTCGACATCGCTCCAGCCACTCCGGCGAATCGGCGGCGCCTGGCAAACCTCGCAGTATGCTGGTGGATCCTTCTCCTCAATCCAGCACCACCGGCCCCGCCATTCTTCCCACCTCTCCTTCTGGGCACCTTCCGGGTACGTCCCTTTGGATCTTGGGATCCAGGTGACGCAACTAGAAATGGCGCCTCCCTTCTGGATCCGAGGGAAGAAGTAATGGCGGAAGAGCGCCGTGTTGGGATGCACCCCGAAGAAGCCTTCGCAGAGGTGCGCAAAAAGAGCCATACACGCCATGGCATTTGGGGTAAAATCCAGAAGGTGGAAGCCGTAGGTGTGCATGATGTCGCTGAAGAAATTAGAGAAGGGGGCAGAGGCCGCAAGAAAAGTAGTCGACGAAGAATGGGTACCGAGTTGGGCCAGCTTCGGCGAAAGCGGCGGGGATGACGCGCGTGGCCGGATGCCCGTCGTCTCTCCCCCCCCCCCCCGTCTTGCACCCCCACAAGTGCTTGAAATAGTCCCGGAGGTGGACCGTGTCGACCACCGTGGGGAAGTAGGCGGATTGCATCCGCCGCACCGCCAGCTTTCTCTCCGGCGGCTCACTCATCCCGGCGTCCTTGGCCACTCCCGTGCCTCTTCTGGTCTTGGGTGCCATGGCGGCTGCGGGGGCGAGGGATGAAGGATGGCGAAAGCGCGGCAGCGGCGGGCGAAGGCAAGAGCTTGAGAGGAAGGAAGAAGGGGACGGCAGTTCCGAGATTGGGGAAAGCACGGAGGGTAAATGAGCAGCGCGCCCACGGTTATTCCTTTTTACGGGGAAGGCGCGGGCCGCCTCTTTTCCCATTAACTGCGATGTGACGCATGCATGCGGGAACTGCCCATGCATGACCCCCACGTCACGCACGATCCTCCACGTCAAGCGTTCAACGCGGGTCGTGGGGAACCGCAGCGGACGAAACAGTTACTGCGGTAAAATCTGTTGGAAATATGCCCTAGAGGCAATAATAAAATGGTTATTATTATATTTCCTTGTTCATGATAATTGTCTATTGTTCATGCTATAATTGTGTTATTCGGAAATCGTAATACATGTGTGAATACATAGACCACAACATGTCCCTAGTGAGCCTCTAGTTGACTAGCTCGTTGATCAATAGATGGTTACGGTTTCCTAACCATGGACATTGGATGTCATTGATAACGGGATCACATCATTAGCAGAATGATGTGATGGACAAGACCCAATCCTAAGCATAGCACAAGATCGTGTAATTCGTCTGCTAAAGCTTTTGTAATGTCAAGTATCATTTCCTTAGACCATGAGATTGTGCAACTCCCGGATACCGTAGGAATGCTTTGGGTGTGCCAAACGTCACAACGTAACTGGGTGGCTATAAAGGTGCACTACGGGTATCTCCGAAAGTGTCTGTTGGGTCGGCATGAATCGAGACTAGGATTTGTCACTCCGTATGATGGAGAGGTATCTCGGGGCCCACTCGGTAATGCATCATCATAATGAGCTCAATGTGTCTAAGCAGTTAGTCACGGGATCATGCATTATGGAACGAGTAAAGTGACTTGCCGGTAACGCGATTAAACGAGGTATCGGGGTACCGACGATCGAATCTCGGGCAAGTAACTGTTGGGGAACGTAGTAATTTCAAAAAAAATTCCTACGCACACGCAAGATCATGGTGATGCATAGCAATGAGAGGGGAGAGTGTTGTCCACGTACCCTCGTAGACCGAAAGCGGAAGCGTTAGCACAACACGGTTGATGTATTCGTACGTCTACACGATCCGACCGATCAAGTATCGAACGCACGGTACCTCCGAGTTCAGCACACGTTCAGCCCGATGACGTCCCTTGAACTCCGATCCAGCTGAGTGTTGAGGGAGAGTTTCGTCAGCACGACGGCGTAGTGACGATGATGATGTTCTACCGACGTAGGGCTTCGCCTAAGCACCACTACAGTATTATCGAGGTGGACTATGGTGGAGGGGGGCACCACACACGGCTAAAAGATCAAACGATCAATTGTTGTGTCTCTAGGGTGCCCCCTGCCCCTGTATATAAAGGAGCAAGGGGGAGGTGCGGCCGGCCAGGAGGGGGCGCGCCAGGAGGAGTACTACTCCCACCGGGAGTAGGACTCCCTCCCTTTTCCTTGTTGGATTAGGAGTGGAGCGGGAAAGAGGAGGGAGAAAGGAAGGAAAGGGGGGCGCCGCCCCCCTCTCCTTGTCCTATTCGGACTAGGGGGAGAGGCGCGCGGCCCTGCCCTGGCCGCCTCTCCTCTTCTCCACAAAGGCCCACTATGGCCCATTAAGCCGCCGGGGGGTTCCGGTAACCCCTCCGGTACTCCGGTAAAATCCCGATTTCACCCGGAACACTTCGGATATCCAAATATAGGCTTCCAATATATCAATCTTCATGTCTCGACCATTTCGAGACTCCTCGTCATGTCCGTGATCACATCTAGGACTCCGAACAACCTTCGGTACATCAAAACATATAAACTCATAATATAACTGTCATCGAAACGTTAAGCGTGCGGACCCTACGGGTTCGAGAACTGTGCAGACATGACCGAGACACGTCTCCGGTCAATAACCAATAGCGGAACCTGGATGCTCATATTGGCTCCCACATATTCTACGAAGATCTTTATCGGTCAGACCGCATAACAACATACGTTGTTCCCTTTGTCATCGGTATGTTACTTGCCCGAGATTCGATCGTCGGTATCTCAATACCTAGTTCAATCTTGTTACCGACAAGTCTCTTTACTCGTTCTGTAATACATCATCCCGCAACTAACTCATTAGTTGCAATGCTTGCAAGGCTTAAGTGATGTGCATTGCCGAGAGGGCCCAGAGATACCTCTCCGACAATCGGAGTGACAAATCCTAATCTCGAAATATGCCAACCCAACAAGTACCTTCGGAGACACCTGTAGAGCACCTTTATAATCACCCAGTTACGTTGTGACGTTTGGTAGCACACAAAGCGTTCCTCCGGTAAACAGGAGTTGCATAATCTCATAGTCATAGGAACATGTATAAGTCATGAAGAAAGCAATAGCAACATACTAAACGATCGAGTGCTAAGCTAACGGAATGGGTCAAGTCAATCACATCATTCTCCTAATGATGTGATCCCGTTAATCAAATGACAACTCATGGCAATGGCTAGGAAACATAACCATCTTTGATCAATGAGCTAGTCAAGTAGAGGCATACTAGTGATACTCTGTTTGTCTATGTATTCACACATGTATTATGTTTCCGGTTAATACAATTCTAGCATGAATAATAAACATTTATCATGATATAAGGAAATAAATAATAACTTTATTATTGCCTCTAGGGCATATTTCCTTCAGTCTCCCACTTGCACTAGAGTCAATAATCTAGATTACACAGTAATGATTCTAACACCCATGGAGCCTTGGTGCTGATCATGTTTTGCTCGTGGAAGAGGCTTAGTCAACGGGTCTGCAACATTCAGATCCGTATGTATCTTGCAAATTTCTATGTCTCCCACCTGGACTAGATCCCGGATGGAATTGAAGCGTCTCTTGATGTGCTTGGTTCTCTTGTGAAATCTGGATTCCTTCGCCAAGGCAATTGCACCAGTATTGTCACAAAAGATTTTCATTGGACCCGATGCACTAGGTATGACACCTAGATCGGATATGAACTCCTTCATCCAGACTCCTTCATTTGCTGCTTCCGAAGCAGCTATGTACTCCGCTTCACACGTAGATCCCGCCACGACGCTTTGTTTAGAACTGCACCAACTGACAGCTCCACCGTTCAATGTAAACACGTATCCGGTTTGCGATTTAGAATCGTCCGGATCAGTGTCAAAGCTTGCATCGACGTAACCATTTACGACTAGCTCTTTGTCACCTCCATAAACGAGAAACATATCCTTAGTCCTTTTCAGGTATTTCAGGATGTTCTTGACCGCTGTCCAGTGATCCACTCCTGGATTACTTTGGTACCTCCCTGCTAGACTTATAGCAAGGCACACATCAGGTCTGGTACACAGCATTGCATACATGATAGAGCCTATGGCTGAAGCATAGGGAACATCTTTCATTTCTCTCTATCTTCTGCAGTGGTCGGGCATTGAGTCTTACTCAACTTCACACCTTGTAACACAGGCAAGAACCCTTTCTTTGCTTGATCCATTTTGAACTTCTTCAAAACTTTGTCAAGGTATGTGCTTTGTGAAAGTCCAATTAAGCGTCTTGATCTATCTCTATAGATCTTGATGCCCAATATATAAGCAGCTTCACCGAGGTCTTTCATTGAAAAACTCTTATTCAAGTATCCCTTTATGCTATCCAGAAATTCTATATCATTTCCAATCAACAATATGTCATCCACATATAATATCAGAAATGCTACAGAGCTCCCACTCACTTTCTTGTAAATACAGGCTTCTCCAAAAGTCTGTATAAAACCAAATGCTCTGATCACACTATCAAAGCGTTTATTCCAACTCCGAGAGGCTTGCACCAGTCCATAAATGGATCGCTGGAGCTTGCACACTTTGTTAGCTCCCTTTGGATCGACAAAACCTTCCTGGTTGCATCATATACAACTCTTCTTCCAGAAATCCATTCAGGAATGCAGTTTTGACATCCATTTGCCAAATTTCATAATCATAAAATGCAGCAATTGCTAATATGATTCGGACAGACTTAAGCATCGCTACGGGTGAGAAGGTCCATCCTAGTCAATCCCTTGAACTTGTCGAAAACCTTTCGCAACAAGTCGAGCTTTATAGACAGTAATATTACCGTCAGCGTAAGTCTTCTTCTTGAAGATCCATTTATTTTCAATGGCTTGCCGATCATCGGGCAAGTCAACCAAAGTCCACACTTTGTTCTCATACATGGATCCCATCTCAGATTTCATGGCCTCAAGCCATTTTGCGGAATCTGGGCTCACCATCGCTTCTTCATAGTTCGCAGGTTCGTCATGGTCTAGTAACATAACCTCCAGAACAGGATTACCGTACCACTCTGGTGCGGATCTTACTCTGGTTGACCTACGAGGTTCAGTAACAATTTGGTCTGAAGTTCCATGATCATCATCATTAACTTCCTCACTAAATTGTGTAGGCGTCACAGGAACCGGTTTCTGTGATGAACTACTTTCCAATAAGGGAGCAGGTACAGTTACCTCATCAAGTTCTACTTTCCTCCCACTCACTTCTTTCGAGAGAAACTCCTTCTCTAGAAAGGATCCATTCTTAGCAACGAATGTCTTGCCTTCGGATCTGTGATAGAAGGTGTACCCAACAGTCTCCTTTGGGTATCCTATGAAGACACATTTCTCCGATTTGGGTTCGAGCTTATCAGGTTGAAGTTTTTTCACATAAGCATCGCAGCCCCAAACTTTAAGAAACGACAACATTGGTTTCTTGCCAAACCACAGTTCATAAGGCATCGTCTCAACGGATTTCGATGGTGCCCTATTTAACGTGAATGCAGCCGTCTCTAAAGCATAACCCCAAAACGATAGCGGTAAATCAGTAAGAGACATCATAGACCGCACCATATCTAGTAAAGTACGATTACGACGTTCGGACACGCCATTACGTTGTGGTGTTCCGGGTGGCGTGAGTTGCGAAACTATTCCGCATTATTTCAAATGTAGACCAAACTCGTAACTCAAATATTCTCCTCCACGATCAGATCGTAGAAACGTTTTTTTCTTGTTACGATGATTTTCAACTTCACTCTGAAATTCTTTGAACTTTTCAAATGTTTCAGACTTATGTTTCATTAAGTAGATATACCCATATCTGCTCAAATCATCTGTGAAGGTGAGAAAATAATGATATCCGCCACGAGCCTCAATATTCATCGGACCACATACATCTGTATGTATGATTTCCAACAAATCAGTTGCTCTCTCCATAGTACCGGAGAACGCATTTTAGTCATCTTGCCCATGAGGCATGGTTCGCCAGTACCAAGTGATTCCAAAAGTCCATCAGTATGGAGTTTCTTCATGCGCTTTACACCAATATGACCCAAACGGCTGTGCCATAAATAAGTTGCACTATCATTATCAACTCTGCATCTTTTGGCTTCAACATTATGAATATGTGTATCACTACTATCGAGATTCATCAAAAATAGACCACTCTTCAAGGGTGCATGACCATAAAAGATATTACTCATATAAATAGAACAACCATTATTCTCTGATTTAAATGAATAACCGTCTCGCATCAAACAAGATCCAGATATAATGTTCATGCTCAACGCTGGCACCAAATAACAATTATTTAGGTCTAATACTAATCCCGAAGGTAGATGTAGAGGTAGCATGCCGACGGCGATCACATCGACTTTGGAACTGTTTCCCACGCGCATCGTCACCTCGTCCTTGGCCAGTGTTCGCTTAATCTGTAGTCCCTGTTTCGACTTGCAAATATTAGCAACAGAACCAGTATCAAATACCCAGGTGCTACTGCGAGCTCTAGTAAAGTACACATCAATAACATGTATATCACATATACCTTTGTTCACCTTGCCATCCTTCTTATCCGCCAAATACTTGGGGCAGTTCCGCTTCCAGTGACCAGTCTGCTTGTAGTAGAAGCACTCGGTCTCAGGCTTAGGTCCAGACTTGGGTTTCTTCTCTTGAGCAGCAACTTGCTTGCTGTTCTTCTTAAAGTTCCCCTTCTTCTTCCCTTTGCCCTTTTTCTTGAAACTGGTGGTCTTATTGACCATCAACACTTGATGCTCCTTCTTGATTTCTACCTCCGCAGCCTTTAGCATTGCGAAAAGCTCGGGAATCGTCTTACCCATCCCTTGCATGTTATAGTTCATCACGAAGCTCTTGTAGCTTGGTGGCAGTGATTGAAGAATTCTGTCACTGACGCTATCATCCGGAAGATTAACTCCCAGTTGAATCAAGTGATTGCAATACCCAGACATCTTGAGTATATGCTCACTGACAGAACTATTCTCCTCCATCTTGTAGCTGTAGAATCTATTGGAGACTTCATATCTCTCAATCCGGGCATTCTTTTGAAATATTAACTTCAATTCCTGGAACATCTCATATGCTCCATGACGTTCAAAATGTCGTTGAAGTCCCGGTTCTAAGCCGTAAAGCATGGCACACTGAACTATCGAGTAGTCATCAACACGTGACTGCCAGGCATTCACAATGTCTGCAGTTGCTGGCGCAGGTGGTACACCTAGCGGTGCTTCCAGGATGTAACTCTTCTGTGCAGCAATGACGATAATCCTCAAGTTACGGACCCAGTCCGTGTAATTGCTACCATCATCTTTCAACTTTGCTTTCTCAAGGAACGCATTAAAATTCAATGAAACAACAGCACAGGCCATCTATCTACAATCAACATAGACAAGCAAGATACTATTAGGTACTAAGTTCATGATAAATTTAAGTTCAATTAATCATATTACTTAAGAACTCCCACTTAGATAGATATCCCTCTAATCCTCTAAGTGATCACGTGATCCAAATCAACTAAACCATAACCGATCATCACATGAAATGGAGTAGCTTTCAATGGTGAACATCACTATGTTGATCATATCTACTATATGATTCACGCTCGACCTTTCGGTCTCAGTGTTCCGAGGCTATATCTGCATATGCTAGGCTCGTCAAGTTTAACCTGAGTATTCCGCGTGTGCAAAACTGGCTTGCACCCGTTGTAGATGGATGTAGAGCTTATCACACCCGATCATCACGTGGTGTCTGGGCACGACGAACTTTGGCAACGGTGCATACTCAGGGAGAACACTTTTATCTTGAAATTTAGTGAGAGATCATCTTATAATGCTACCGTCAATCAAAGCAAGATAAGATGCATAAAAGATAAACATCACATGCAATCAATATAAGTGATATGATATGGCCATCATCATCTTGTGCTTGTGATCTCCATCTCCGAAGCACCGTCATGATCACCATCGTCACCGGCGCGACACCTTGATCTCCATCGTAGCATCGTTGTCGTCTCGCCAATCTTATGCTTCTACGACTATCGCTACCGCTTAGTGATAAAGTAAAGCATTACAGGGCGATTGCATTGCATACAATAAAGCGACAACCATATGGCTCCTGCCAATTGCCGATAACTCGGTTACAAAACATGATCATCTCATACAATAAAAGTTAGCATCATGTCTTGACCATATCACATCACAACATGCCCTGCAAAAACAAGTTAGACGTCCTCTACTTTGTTGTTGCAAGTTTTACGTGGCTGCTACTGGGCTTAGCAAGAACCGTTCTTACCTACGCATCAAAACCACAACGATAGTTTGTCAAGTTGGTGCTGTTTTAACCTTCGCAAGGACTGGGCGTAGCCACACTCGGTTCAACTAAAGTTGCAGAAACTGACACCCGCCAGCCACCTGTGTGCAAAGCACGTCGGTAGAACCAGTCTCGCGTAAGCGTACGCGTAATGTCGGTCCGGGCCGCTTCATCCAACAATACCGCCGAACCAAAGTATGACATGCTGGTAAGCAGTATGACTTGTATCGCCCACAACTCACTTGTGTTCTACTCGTGCATATGACATCTACGCATCAAACCTAGCTCGGATGCCACTGTTGGGGAACGTAGTAATTTCAAAAAAATTCCTACGCACACGCAAGATCATGGTGATGCATAGCAACGAGAGGGGAGAGTGTTGTCCATGTACCCTCGTAGACCGAAAGCGGAAGCGTTAGCACAACGCGGTTGATGTAGTCGTACGTCTTCACGATCCGACCGATCAAGTATCGAACGCACGGTACCTCCGAGTTCAGCACACGTTCAGCCCGATGACGTCCCTTGAACTCCGATCCAGCTGAGTGTTGAGGGAGAGTTTTGTCAGCACGACGGCGTAGTGACGATGATGATGTTCTACCGACGTACGCCTTCGCCTAAGCACCGCTACAGTATTATCGAGGTGGACTATGGTGGAGGGGGGCACCGCACACGGCTAAAAGATCAAACGATCAATTGTTGTGTCTCTAGGGTGCCCCCCTGCCCCTGTATATAAAGGAGCAAGGGGGGAGGTGCGGCCGGCCAGGAGGGGGCACGCCAGGAGGAGTACTACTCCCACCGGGAGTAGGACTCCCTCCCTTTTCCTTGTTGGATTAGGAGTGGAGGGGGAAAGAGGAGGGAGAAAGGAAGGAAAGGGGGGCGCTGCCCCCCTCTCCTTGTCCTATTCGGACTAGGGGGGAGAGGCGCGCGGCCCTGCCCTGGCCGCCTCTCCTCTTCTCCACAGAGGCCCACTATGGCCCATTAAGCCGCCGGGGGGTTCCGGTAACCCCTCCGGTACTCTGGTAAAATCCCGATTTCACCCGGAACACTTCGGATATCCAAATATAGGCTTCCAATATATCAATCTTCATGTCTCGACCATTTCGAGACTCCTCGTCATGTCCGTGATCACATCTGGGACTCCGAACAACCTTCGGTACATAAAAACATATAAACTCATAATATAACTGTCATTGAAACGTTAAGCGTGCGGACCCTACGGGTTCGAGAACTATGCAGACATGACCGAGACACGTCTCCGGTCAATAACCAATAGCGGAACCTAGGTGCTCATATTGGCTCCCACATATTCTATGAAGATCTTTATCTGTCAGACCGCATAACAACATACGTTGTTCCCTTTGTCATCGGTATGTTACTTGCCCGAGATTCGATCGTCGGTATCTCAATACCTAGTTCAATCTCGTTACCGGCAAGTCTCTTTACTCGTTCTGTAATACATCATCCCGCAACTAACTCATTAGTTGCAATGCTTGCAAGGCTTAAGTGATGTGCATTACCGAGAGGGCCCAGAGATACCTCTCTGACAATCGGAGTGACAAATCCTAATCTCGAAATACGCCAACCCAACAAGTACCTTCGGAGACACATGTAGATCACCTTTATAATCACCCAGTTACGTTGTGACGTTTCGTAGCACACAAAGCGTTCCTCCGGTAAACAGGAGTTGCATAATCTCATAGTCATAGGAACATGTATAAATCATGAAGAAAGCAATAGCAACATACTAAACGATCGAGTGCTAAGCTAACGGAATGGGTCAAGTCAATCACATCATTCTCCTAATGATGTGATCCCGTTCATCAAATGACAACTCATGTTAATGGCTAGGAAACATAACCATCTTTGATCAACGAGCTAGTCAAGTAGAGGCATACTAGTGACACTCTGTTTGTCTATGTCTTCACACAAGTATTATGTTTCCGGTTAATACAATTCTAGCATGAATAATAAACATTTATCATGATATAAGGAAATAAATAATAACTTTATTATTGCCTCTAGGGCATATTTCCTTCAGTAACGTACCAATTGACAAAGGGAATTGTATACGGGATTGATTGAATCCTCGACATCGTGGTTCATCCGATGAGATGATCGTGGAACGTGTGGGAGCCAACATGGGTATACAGATCCCGCTGTTGGTTATTGGCCAGAGAGATGTCTTGGTCATGTCTGCATGATTCCCGAACCCGTAGGTCTACACACTTAAGGTTCGATGAAGCTAGGGTTATAGGGAAAGTTTGTACGTGGTTACCGAATGTTGTTCGGAGTCCCGGATGAGATCCCGGACGTCACGAGGAGTTCTGGAATGGTCCGGAGATCAAGATTTATATATGGGAAGTCCTTATTCGATTGCCGGGAGTGTTCGGGGGTTTATTGGTATTGCACTGGGACCACCGAAAGGGTTCCGGGGGTCCACCGGGAGGGTCCACCTGCCCCGGAGGGCCCTATGGGCTGAATACGGAGGGGAACCAGCCCCTAGGTGGGCTGGGCGCCAAACCCCCCTAGGGCCCATGCGCCTAGGGTTGGGGGAAACCCTAAAGGGGGCGCCCCCCTTGGCTTGGGGGGCAAGCCTCCCCCCTTGGCCGCCGCCCCCCTCTAGATCCATCTAGAGGGGGCCGGCCCCCTCTCCCTTGCGCCTATAAATAGAGGGGGTGGGAGGGCAGCCGTACCACATCCAAGGCGTAGCCCTCCCCCTCTCCAACACCTCCTCCTCCTCCCGCGACGCTTGGGGAAGCCCTGTCGGAGTACCACGCTGCTCCAACACCACCACGCTGTCGTGCTGCTGCTGGAGTTGTCTTGCCCAACCTCTCCCTCTCTCCTTGATAGATCAAGGCGTGGGAGACGTCATCGGGCTGCACGTGTGTTGAACGCGGAGGCGCCGTTGTTCGGCGCTTAGATCGGAATCAACCGCGATCTGAATCGCTACGAGTATGACTCCCTCATCTGCGTTCTTGTAACGCTTTTGTGTCGCGATCTTCAAGGGTATGAAGATGCACTCCCCTCTCTCTCGTTGCTAGTTTCTCCATATATTGATCTTGGTGATGCGTAGAAAAAATTAATTTCTGCAACGATCCCCAACAGTGGCATCATGAGCTAGGTCTATGCGTACTTTCTATGCACGAGTAGAACACAAGTTGTTGTGGGCGTCGATTTTGTCAATTTACTTGCCGTTACTAGTCTTATCTTGATTCGGCGGCATCGTGGGATGAAGCGGCCCGGACCGACCTTACACGTACGCTTACGTGAGACAGGTTCCACCGACTCACATGCACTAGTTGCATAAGGTGGCTAGCAGCTGTCTGTCTCTCCCACTTTAGTTGGATCGGATTCGATGAAAAGGGTCCTTATGAAGGGTAAATAGAAATTGGCATATCACGTTGTGGTTTTTGCGTAGGTAAGAAACGTTCTTGCTAGAAACCTATAGCAGCCATGTAAAATTTGCAACAACAATTAGAGGACGTCTAACTTGTTCTTGCAGCATATGCCGTGTGATGTGATATGGCCAAAAGGATGTGATGAATGATATATGTGATGTATGAGATTGATCATGTTCTTGTAATAGGAATCACAACTTGCATCTCGATGAGTATGACAACCGGGAGGAGCCATAGGAGTTGTCTTAATTTATTGTATGACCTGCGTGTCAATGAAAACGCCATGTAATTACTTTACTTTATTGCTAACCGTTAGCCATGGTAGTAGAAGTAATAGTTGGCGAGACAACTTCATGAAGACACGATGATGGAGATCATGGTGTCATGCCGGTGATGATGATGATCATGGCGCCCTGAAGATGGAGATCAAAAGGAGCAAAAATGATATTGGCCATATCATGTCACTATTTGATTGCATGTGATGTTTATCATGTTTTTACGTCTTATTTGCTTAGAACGACGGTAGCATAAATAAGATGATCCCTCACTAAAATTTCAATAAAGTGTTCCCCCTAATTGTGCACCGTTGCTAAGGTCCGTTGTTCCGAAGCACCACGTGATGATCAGGTGTGATAGGTTCTAACGTTCGCATACAACGGGTGTAAGCCAGATTTAGACATGCAATACACTTAGGTTGACTTGACGAGCCTAGCATGTACAGACATGGCCTCGGAACACGGAAGACCGAAAGGTTGAACATGAGTCGTATAGAAGATACGATCAACATGAAGATGTTCACCGATGATGACTAGTCTGTCTCGCGTGATGATCGGACACGGCCTAGTTGACTCGGATCATGTATCACTTAGATGACTAGAGGGATGTCTATCTGAGTGGGAGTTCATTAAATAATTTGATTAGATGAACTTAATTGTCATGAGCATAGTCTAAAACTTTGCAATATGTCTTGTAGATCAAATGGCCCACGCTAATGTTGCCCTCAACAACGCGTTCCTAGAGAAAACCAAGCTGAAAGACGATGGCAACAACTACACGGACCGGGTCCGTAACCTGAGGATTATCCTCATAGCTGCCAAGAAAGCATATGTCCTTGATGCACCGCTAGGTGACGCACCTGTTTTCCCAGCAACTCAAGATGTTATGAACGCCTGGCAGTCGCGTAGTGATGATTACTCCCTGGTTTAGTGCGGCATGCTTTACAGCTTAGAACCGGGGCTCCAAAAGCGTTTTGAGCAACACGGAGCATATGAGATGTTCCAAGAGCTGAAAATGGTTTTCCAAGCTCATGCCCGAGTCGAGAGATATGAAGTCTCCGACAAATTCTACAGTTGTAAGATGGAGGAGAACAGTTCTGTTAGCGAGCACATACTCAAAATGTCTGGGTTGCACAACTGCTTGTCTCAGCTGGGAGTCAATCTCTCGGATGACGCGGTCATTGATAGAATCCTTCAGTCGCTTCCACCTAGCTACAAGAGCTTTGTGATGAACTTCAATATGCAGGGGATGGAAAAGACCATTCCTAAGGTATATTCAATGCTGAAATCAGCGGAGGTGGAGATGAAAAAGGAACATCAAGTGTTGATCGTGAATAAAACCACTAAGTTCAAGAAAGGCAAGGGTAAAAAGAACTTCAAGAAGGACGGCAAGGGAGTTGTCGCGCCCGGTAAGCAAGTTGTCGGGAAGAAGCCAAAGAATGGACCCAAGCCTGAGACTGAGTGCTTTTATTGCTAGGGAAACGGTCACTGGAAGCGGAACTGCCCCAAGTACTTAGCGGATAAGAAGGCCGGCAATACCAAAGGTATATGTGATATACATGTTATTGATGTGTACCTAACCAGCGCTCGTAGTAGCTCCTGGGTATTTGATACCGGTGCGGTTGCTCATATTTGTAACTCAAAACAGGAACTGCGGAATAAGTGAAGACTGGCGAAGGATGAGGTGACGATGCGCATCGGGAATGGTTCCAAGGTCGATGTGATCCCGTCGGCACGCTACCTCTACATTTACCTACGGGATTAGTTTTAAACCTCAATAATTGTTATTTAGTGCCAGCTTTGAGCATGAACATTGTATCTGGATCTCGTTTAATGCGAGATGGCTACTCATTTAAATCTGAGAATAATGGTTGTTCTATTTATATGAGAGATATGTTTTATGGTCATGCCCCGCTGGTCAATGGTTTATTCTTATTTAATCTCGAACGTGATGGTACACATATTCATAGTGTGAATGCCAAAAGATGTAAGGTTGATAATGATAGTCCCACATACTTGTGGCACTGCCGCCTTGGTCACATTGGTGTCAAACGCATGAAGAAACTCCATGCAGATGGACTTTTGGAGTCTCTTGATTATGAATCATTTGACACGTGCGAACCATGCCTCATGGGAAAAATGACCAAGACTCCATTCTCCGGAACAATGGAGCGAGCAACCAACTTATTGGAAATCATACATACTGATGTGTGCGGTCCAATGAGCATTGAGGCTCGCGATGGTTATCATTATGTTCTCACCCTCACTCATGACTTAAGTAGATATGGGTATGTCTACTTAATGAAACACAAGTCTGAGACCTTTGAAAAGTTCAAGGAATTTCAGAGGGGAGGTTGAAAATCAACGTGACAGGAAAATAAAGTTCTTACGATCAGATCCTGGGGGAGATATTTGAGTCACCAATTTGGCACACACATAAGGAAATGTGGAATTGTTTCACAACTCACGCCGCCTGGAACACCTCATCGTAATGGTGTGTCCGAACGTCGTAATCGCACTCTATTGGATATGGTGCGATCTATGATGTCTCTTACCGACCTACCGCTATCATTTTGGGGTTATGCTTTAGAGACTGCCGCATTCACTTTAAATAGGGCTCCGTCGAAATCCGTTGAGACGACACCGTATGAATTATGGTTTGGGAAGAAACCTAAGCTGTCATTTCTGAAAGTTTGGGGATGTGATGCTTATCTCAAGAAACTACAACCTGAAAAGCTCGAACCCAAATCGGAAAAATGCGTCTTCATAGGATACCATAAGGAAACTATTGGGTATACCTTCTACCTCAGATCCGAAGGCAAGATTTTTGTTGCCAAGAATGGATCCTTTCTAGAGAAAGAGTTTCTCTCGAAAGAAGTAAGTGGGAGGAAAGTGGAACTTGATGAAGTACTGCCTCTTGAACCGGAAAATAGCGCAGCTCAAGAAAAATTTTCTGTGGTGCCTGCACCGACTAGAGAGGAAGTTAATGATGATGATCAAGGAACTTTGGATCAAGTTACTACTGAACTTCGTAGGTCCACAAGGACGAGTACCGCACCAGAGTGGTACGGCAACCCTGTCCTGGAAATCATGTTGTTAGACAATGGTGAAGCTTCGAACTATGAAGAAGCGATGGCGGGCCCAGATTCCGACAAATGGCTTGAAGCCATGAAATCCGAGATAGGATCCATGTAGAAAACGAAGTATGGACTTTCACTAACTTGCCCGATGATCGGCGAGCCATAGAAAATAAATGGATCTTTAAGAAGAAGACAGATGCGGATGGTAATGTGACCATCTATAAGGCTCGGCTTGTCGCTAAGGGTTATCGACAAGTTCAAGGGGTTGACTACGATGAGACTTTCTCACCCGTAGCGAAGCTGAAGTCCGTCCGAATCATGTTAGCAATTGCCGCATTCTATGATTATGAGATTTGGCAAATGGACGTCAAAACGGCATTCCTTAATGGTTTCCTTAAGGAAGAATTGTATATGATGCAGCCAGAAGGTTTTGTCGATCCTAAGAATGCTGACAAGGTATGCAAGCTCCAGCGCTCAATCTATGGGCTGGTGCAAGCATCTCAGAGTTGGAACATTCGCTTTGATGAGATGATCAAAGCGTTTGGGTTTACACAGACTTATGGAGAAGCCTGTGTTTACAAGAAAGTGAGTGGGAGCTCTGTAGCATTTCTCATATTATATGTGGATGACATACTATTGATGGGAAATGATATAGAATTCTTGGAAAGCATAAAGGCCTACTTGAATAAGTGTTTTTCAATGGAGGACCTTGGAGAAGCTGCTTACATATTAGGCATCAAGATCTATAGAGATAGATCGAGACGCCTCATTGGTCTTTCACAAAGCACATATCTTGACAAGATATTGAAGAAGTTCAATATGGATCAGTCCAAGAAGGGGTTCTTGCATGTATTGCAAGGTGTGAGATTGAGCACGGCTCAATGCCCGACCACGGCAGAAGATAAAGAAAAGATGAGCGCCATCCCCTATGCCTCGGCCATAGGGTCTATTATGTATGCCATGCTGTGTACCAGACCTGATGTAAACCTTGTCGTAAGTTTGTAGGAAGGTACCAAAGTAATCCCGGCATGGAACACTGGACAGCAGTCAAGAATATCCTGAAGTACCTGAAGAGGACTAAGGATATGTTTCTCGTTTATGGAGGTGATGAAGAGCTCATCGTAAAGGGTTACGTCGATGCTAGCTTCGACACAGATCTGGATGACTCCAAGTCACAAACCGGATACGTGTATATTTTGAATGGTGGGGCAGTCAGCTGGTGCAGTTGCAAGCAAAGCGTCGTGGCGGGATCTACATGGGAAGCGGAGTACATGGCAGCCTCGGAGGCAGCACATGAAGCAATATGGATGAAGGAGTTCATTACCGACCTAAGAGTTATTCCCAATGCGTCAGGCCCGATGACTCTCTTCTGTGACAACACTGGAGCTATTGCCCTTGCCAAGGAGCCCAGGTTTCACAAGAAGACCAGGCATATCAAGCGTCGCTTCAACTCCATTCGTGAAAATGTTCAAGATGGAGACATAGAGATTTGTAAAGTGCATACGGACCTGAATATCGCGGATCCGTTGACTAAACCTCTTCCACGAGCAAAACATGATCAACACCAGAACTCTATGGGTGTTAGATTCATCACAATGTAACTATATTATTGACTCTAGTGCAAGTGGGAGACTGTTGGAAATATGACCTGGAGGCAATAATAAAATGGTTATTATTATATTTCCTTGTTCATGATAATTGTCTATTGTTCATGCTATAATTGTGTTATCCGGAAATCGTAATACATGTGTGAATACATAGACCACAACATGTCCCTAGTGAGCCTCTAGTTGACTAGTTGCTGATCAATAGATGGTTACGGTTTCCTAACCATGGACATTGGATGTCATTGATAACGGGATCACATCATTAGCAGAATGATGTGATGGACAAGACCCAATCCTAAGCATAGCACAAGATCGTGTAGTTCGTCTGCTAAAGCTTTTCTAATGTCAAGTATCATTTCCTTAGACCATGAGATTGTGCAACTCCCAGATACCGTAGGAATCCTTTGGGTGTGCCAAACATCACAACGTAACTGGGTGGCTATAAAGGTGCACTACGGGTATCTCCGAAAGTGTCTGTTGGGTTGGCACGAATCGAGACTGGGATTTGTCACTCTGTATGACGGAGAGGTATCTCTGGGCCCACTCGGTAATGCATCATCATAATGTGCTCAATGTGTCTAAGCATTTAGTCACGGGATCATGCATTACGGAACGAGTAAAGTGACTTGCCGGTAACGAGATTAAACGAGGTATCGGGATACCGACGATCGAATCTCGGGCAAGTAACGTACCGATTGACAAAGGGAATTGTATACGGGATTGATTGAATCCTCGACATCGTGGTTCATCCGATGAGATCATCGTGGAACATGTGGGAGCCAACATGGGTATCCAGATCCCGCTGTTCGTTATTGGCCAGAGAGATGTCTCGGTCATGTCTGCATGATTCCCGAACCCGTAGGGTCTACACACTTAAGGTTCGATGACGCTAGGGTTATAGGGAAAGTTTGTACGTGGTTACCGAATGTTGTTCGGAGTCCCGGATGAGACCCCGGACGTCACGAGGAGTTCCGGAATGGTTCGGAGATAAAGATTTATATATGGGAAGTCCTTATTCGGTTGCCGGAAGTGTTCGGGGGTTTATCGGTATTGCACTGGAACCACCGAAAGGGTTCCGGGGGTCCACCTGCCCCGGAGGGCCCTATGGGATGAATATGGAGGGGAACCAGCCCTAGGTGGGCTGGGCACCAAACCCCCCTAGGGCCCATGCGCCTAGGGTCGGGGGAACCCTAAAGGGGGCGCCCCCCTTGGCTTGGGGCGCATGCCTCCCCCCCCTTGGCCCGCCCCCCTCTAGATCCATCTGGAGGGGACCGGCCCCCCTCTCCCTTGCCCCTATAAATAGAGGGGGTGGGAGGGCAGCCGTACCACATCCAAGGCGCAGCCCTCCCCCTCTCCAACACCTCCTCCTCCTCCCGTGACGCTTGGCGAAGCCCTGCCGGAGTACCACGCTGCTCCAACACCACCACGCCGTCGTGCTGCTGCTGGAGTTGTCTTCCCCAACCTCTCCCTCTCTCCTTGCTGGATCAAGGCGTGGGAGACGTCATCGGGCTGCACGTGTGTTGAACGCGGAGGCGCTGTTGTTCGGCGCTTAGATCGGAATCAACCGCGATCTGAATCGCTACGAGTACGACTCCCTCATCCGCGTTCTTGTAACTCTTCCGTGTCGCGATCTTCAAGGGTATGAAGATGCACTCCCCTCTCTCTCGGTGCTAGTTTCTCCATAGATTGATCTTGGTGATGCATAGAAAATTTTTAATTTCTGCAACGATCCCCAACAAAATCCGCCCCACCTGCCCGCGCACCGTTCTGGGCCTGGCCAACAACGCGTCGCGCTTATGTGTGGCCCAGGCCCGGGGGCTCCAGTCGGTGTGCAAAAATAGGGGTTCTCCTTTTGACCCCTTTACTTGTGCACGGGCAGTCAGAGCCACGTGCCACGACCACACTTAACAGGGCAGAGGAGGGAAGCCAGAGAGAAGCCAAAGCACAAGATAACCAAGGCAACGCTAAGACCAGGAACACAAAAGAGCAAGAGGGTGGGGTGGACTCCCCCGGCAAGACCCTTGCCGGGGCAATTTGTCCGATGCCAGCGGAGCAGGCCACCCTTGAGCCCGTGGGTTCCAACACCGCCAACAAACTACATTGGAACCAAGGATCGGGAGGCGCCTCTGTGGTGGCATGCAGATCTTCGTCAAGATCACGAACACACAAGATCAGATGAGGATCAGAAGGCGACGACCCTCGGCGGGATCCCAGCCGAGGAAATCCACAAGACCCCCGGCAAGCGCCTGGCCGGGGACGACTGCAACGCGACGGCAAGACCCTTGGCTGGCCCTCAGCAAGACCCTTGCCGAGGGTATCAGCGGGGCCACTGCTAGGCCCGCACCAGCCAAGGCTCCACCGCCGTCCCCAAGCAGCTGCTAGCTCAACCAGCTGGGCAGGCACCTGCGTGGCGACGGGCGGCCTCTACACCGACTCAGCAAGCACCTGTGTGGTGGCATGCAAATCTTCGTGAAGACCCTGCCACTGCGCCACCTCAGCAGCCTGCCTGCCTACATGGCGTTGCATGCATCGCTAGCCTGGGCGCGTGTCGAAGCGAGGCGGAGCGGCTACGGACGGGACGGGCCTCGTTCGCGTCCCCGATAAAGCTAATGGACACCTAAGTAGCGCATTTAATGTGCTTTGTCCCGTAATGCCGGGCGATAAGCTCGCGCACTATAGACCTTTCCACCTCCTGTGTGCCACTGTGGCAACCCCTTTTCCCTATAAAAGGAGGCCCGAGGCGACCAGGAGAGGGATTCGGCTCTTTGGAACTACGCAGCCACCCTAGCTAGTTCGAGAGCTCAAGAACACTCTGAAATACATCCACCAAAGCAGGACTAGGGTATTACGTGTCCTCGCGGCCCGAACCTGGGTAAACGATCTTTGTGCTATCTCCTAAACCTGCTGTCCTCACAACCCCGCGCCTGCCGATCGTAGAAGGGATCCCAGTGACCCCATAGGTGTCATTTTTCCCCGACACTTGAAATCCGTGAATCTGAAAATTGTGATGAAATGCTTCATGAAGTGATTCATGATAGATCTTTGAATAAAAAGCATGATTGCAATGATGCTATTATAAATTCTATTAATTCCAATTGTGTTAATGATATGCAAAACCCTAAGCTTGGGGATGCTAGTTTTGCTATGTCCACTACTTGTTGTAATGATCATGATTGGGTGATTCTTCTTATAATCTTGAAAAATTATTTAAGCCCCAAGTTGAATATGAGATTGATAATAATGTTTGCAATAATATTGAAAGTTGGTTTGGAATAGTGTCAACTTTAGATCCCACATATTTGGAGAATGTTCAATCTTATGATTTTTTTTATAAAAGTGGGTTTGGAGAGGTCATGACTTTAGTTAATGTTCATCCCACTATTTTGGAAGAGTGTCAACTTCACATGCATGTGGATCGTGTTGAGAATATGTTATGTGATAGCTATATTGTTAAATTTGCTTGTGAGCCTACATGTAATTATTATGAGAGAGGAAAATATGATTGTAGAAATTTTCATGTTACTAAATTACCTCTCTTCATGTTGAGATTGCTATCATCTCTTTCTTTTTCCTTGCACATGCTAGTTTTTGCTTGCCTTGACAATTTTTGAGCTTATAAAATGCCTATGCATAGGAAGTATGTTAGACTTAGATGTGTTTGTCACGTGTTTTATGATGCTCTCTTTCTTCTTCAATTCTCTCTTTTATGTGAGCATCATTGAAATTATCAATGCCTAACTAAAAGGCTTTAAAGAAAAGCGCTTGTTGGAGGCAACCCAATTTTATTTTTGTTCTTGATTTTTAGGTCCTGTTTTGCTTTGAATAAATCATCTAGCCTCTGGTTAGATGTGGTTTTGTGTTTTAATTAGTGTTTGTGCCAAGTAAGACCTTTGGGATGGCCTACGGTGATAGTTGATTTGATCTTGCTGAAAAACAGAAACTTTTGCGCGCACGAAAATAATTTTCATAAATCATAGGAACGTGCTTTTCAGTTGATTCTTTTTGCAGAAGATTATAAACAAATTGCTTAGGACTTCCTAATTTATCAGGATTTTTGGAGTTACATGAGTATTCGAAATATCCAAATTGCTGCAGACTGTTCTGTTTTTGACAAATTCTGTTTTTCGCGTGTTGGTTGCTTATTTTGATGCATCTATGGCTAGTATCGGGGGGTATGAACCATGGAAAAATTGGAATACATTAGATATTACACCAATATAAATAAAGAATGAGTTCACAACAGTACCAAAAGTGGTGATTTATTTTCTTATACTAACGGAGCCTATGAGATTTTCTGTTGGAGTTTTGTGTTGTGAAGTTTTCAAGTTTTGGGTAAGGATTTGATGGACTATGGAATAAGGAGTTACAAGAGCCTAAGCTTGGGGATTCCCAAGGCACCCCAAGGTAATATTCAAGGATGTCAAAAATCCTAAGCTTGGGGATGCCCTGGGAAGGCATCCCCTCTTTCGTCTTCGTCTATCGGTAACTTTACTTGAGGCTATATTTTTATTCACCACATGATATGTGTTTTGCTTGGAGTGTCTTGTATGATTTGAGTCTTTGATTTTTAGTTTTCCACAATCATCCTTGCTGTACACACCTTTTGGGAGAGACGGGCATGAATCGTGATTTATTAGAATGCTCTATGTGCTTCACTTATATCTTTTGAGCTAGGCAAAATTTGCTCTCGTGCTTCACTTATATATTTTTAGAGCACGGAGGTGATTTTATTTTATAGAAATTGATGAACGCTCGCACGTCACTTATATTATTTTGAGAGTCTTTAGAACAACATGGTAATTTGCTTTGGTTATAAAATTAGTCCTAATATGATAGGCATCCAAGAGGGATATAATAAAAACTTTCATATAAAGTGCATTGAATACTATGAGAAGTTTGATTCCTAATGATTGTTTTGAGATATGAATATGGTGATATTAGAGTCATGCTAGTGAGTAGTTGTGAATTTGAGAAATACTTGTGTTAAAGTTTGTGAGTCCCGTAGCATGCACGTATGGTGAACCGTTATGTAACGAAGTTGGAGCATGAGATGTTTTTTTGATTGTCTTCCTTATGAGTGGTGGTCGGGGACGAGCGATGGTCTTTTACTACCAATCTATCCCCCTAGGAGCATGCGCTTAGTACTTTGTTTCGATGACTCATAGATTTTTGCAATAATTATGTGAGTTCTTTATGACTAATGCTGAGTCCATGGATTATACGCACTCTCACCTTTCCGCCATTGCTAGCCTCTCTAGTACCGCGCAACTTTCGCCGGTACCATAAACCCACCACATATCCTTCCTCAAAGCAGCCACCATACCTACCTATTATGGCATTTCCATAGCCATTCCGAGATATATTGCCATGCAACTTTCCACCGTTCCGTTTATTATGACACGCATCATCATTGTCGTATTGCTTTGCATGATCATGTAGTTGACATCGTATTTGTGGCAAAGCCACCGTTCATCATATTTTTTATACATGTCGCTCTTGATTCATTGCACATCCCGGTACACCACCGGAGGCATTCACATATAGTCATATTTTTGTTCTAGTATCGAGTTGTAAAGTAAATAGAAGTGTGATGATTTTCATTATTAGAGCATTGTCCCATGTGAGGAAAAAAAGAGAAAGGCCAAAAAAAGAGAAGGCCCAAAAAAATGAGAGAAAAAGAGAGAAGGGGCAATGTTACTATCCTTTTTTACCACACTTGTGCTTCAAAGTAGCACTATGATCTTCATGATAGAGAGTCTCTTATGTTGTCACTTTCATATACTAGTGGGAATTTTTCATTATAGAACTTGGCTTGTATATTCCAACAATGGGCTTCCTCAAATGCCCTAGGTCTTCATGAGCAAGCAAGTTGGATGCACACCCACTTAGTTTTCTATTTTGAGCTTTCATAAACTTATAGCTCTTGTGCATCCGTTGCATGGCAATCCCAAATCACTCACATTGATATCTATTAATGGGCATCTCTATAGCCCGTTGATATGCCTAGTTGATGTGAGACTATCTCCTTCTTTTTGTCTTCTCCAGAACCACCATCTATTCCACCTATAGTGATATGTCCATGGCTCACGCTCATGTATTGCGTGAAAGTTGAAAAGGTTTGAGAACATCAAAGGTATGAAACAATTGCTTGGCTTGTCATCGGGGTTGTGCATGATTTGAATATTTTGTGTGATGAAGATGGAGCATAGCGAGACTATATGATTTTGTAGGGATAAGCTTTCTTTGGCCATGTTATTTTGAGAAGACATAATTATTTTGTTAGTATGCTTGAAGTATTATTGTTTTTATGTCAGTATTAAACTTTTGTTTTGAATCTTACGGATCTGAACATTCATGCCACAATAAAGAGAATTACATGGACAAAATATTAGGTAGCATTCCACATCAAAAATTCTGTTTTTATCATTTACCTACTCGAGGACGAGCAGGAATTAAGCTTGGGGATGCTTGATACGTCTCCAACGTATCTAAATTTTTGATTGCTCCATGCATTAATATCTATATTATTTGTTTTGGATGTTTCATATGCATTAATATGCTATTTTATATGATTTTTGGGACTAATCTATTAACCAAGAGCGCAGTGCCAGTTTTTGTTTTTTCCTTGTTTTAGAGTGTTGCAGAAAAGGAATACCAAACGAAGTCCAAACGGAATAAAACTTTCACGATGATTTTTCTTGGACCAGAAGACACCCAGGAGACTTGGAGTGTAAGTTAGAAGAGCCACGAGGCTGCCACAAGGGTGGAGGGCGCGCCCCCCGACCTTGTGGGCCCCTCGTAGACCCCCTGACCTAGATCTTCCTCCTATATATACTCTTATACCCCAAAAACATCCAGGGGAGCCACGAAACCACTTTTCCACTGCCGCAACCTTCTGTACCCGTGAGATCCCATCTTGGGGCCTTTTCCGGCGTCCTGCCAGAGAGGGATTCGATCACGGAGGGCTTCTACATCAACACCATTACCTCTCCGATGAAGCGTGAGTAGTTTACTTCAGACCTACGGGTCCATAGCTAGTAGATAGATGGCTTCTTCTCTCTCTTTGATTCTCAATACAAAGTTCTCCTCGATGTTCTTGGAGATCTATTCGATGTAATACTCTTTTGCGGTGTGTTTGCCGAGATCCGATGAATTGTGGATTTATGATTAGCTTATCTATGAATATTATTTGAATCTTCTATGAATTCTTATATGCATGATTTGATATCTTTGCAAGTCTCTTCGAACTATCAATTTGGTTTGGCCAACTAGCTTGGTTTTTCTTGCAATGGGAGAAGTGCTTAGCTTTGGGTTCAATCTTGCGGTGTCCTTTCCCAGTGACAGTAGGGGCAGCAAGGCATGTATTGTATTGTTGCCATCGAGGATTAAAAGATGGGGTTTTCATCATATTGCTTGAGTTAATTCCTCTACATCATGTCATCTTGCTTAAAGCGTTACTCCGTTCTTTATGAACTTAATACTCTAGATGCATGCTGGATAGCGGTCGATGTGTGGAGTAATAGTAGTAGATGCAGAATCATTTCGGTCTACTTGAGACGGACGTGATGCCTATATTCATGATATTGCCTTAGATATCGTCATAACTTTGCGCTTTTCTATCAATTGCTCGGCAGTAATTTGTTCACCCACCGTAATAATTCTATCTTGAGAGAAGCCTCTAGTGAAACCTATGGCCCCCGGGTCTATATTACAACATATTAGTTTCCCGTCAACTTGCCAATTTCTGTCGCCATTCCCTTACTTTACCATCTTTTACTTTCTGTTCCGTAAACCAAAAATACCGAAAATATTACTTTACCGTTTATCCATCTCTATCAGATCTCACTTTGTGAATAACCGTGAAGGGATTGACAACCCCTTTGTCGCGTTGGTTGCAAGTTGGTGTTTGTTTGTGCAGGTATTCGGTGGCTTGTCGCGTTGTCTCCTACTGGATTGATACCTTGGTTCTCAAAACTGAGGGAAATATTTACGCTACTTTGCTGCATCATCCTTTCCTCTTCAAGGGAAAAACGAATGCAAGCTCAAGAGGGAGCAGATAGTATCGACGGGGTAGCGAGGAGCCGTGAAATCAAGGTGAACGAGCTCCGTGGAAGCTGTTTGGGAACATAGTAATTTCAAAAAAATTCCTACGCACACACAGGATCATGATGATGCATAGCAACGAGAGGGGAGAGTGTGTCCACGTACCCTCGTAGACCGAAAGCGGAAGCGTTAGCACAACGCGGTTGATGTAGTCATACGTCTTCACGATCCGACCGATCAAGTACCGAACGTACGACACCTCCGAGTTCAGCACACGTTCAACTCGATGATGTCCCTCGAACTCCGATCCAGCCGAGCTTTGAGGGAGAGTTCCATCAGCACGACGGCGTGGTGACGATGATGATGTTCTACCGACGCAGGGCTTCGCCTAAGCACCGCTACGATATGACCGAGGTGGATTATGGTGGAGGGGGGCACCGCACACGGCTAAGAGGTCAATGATCAATTGTTGTGTCTCCAAGGGGTGCCCCCTCCCCGTATTTAAAGGAGTGGAGGAGGGGGCGGGCCGGCCCTCTCTATGGCACGCCCTAGGAGGAGTCCTACTCCCACCGGGAGTAGGATTCCCCCCCTTCCAAGTAGTAGGAGTAGGAGTCAAGGAAAGGGGAGAGAGAAGAGAAGGAAGGAGGGGGCGCAGCCCCTCCCCCTAGTCCAATTCAGACTAGGCCTTGGGGGGCCGCCCAGCCTCTCCTCTCTCTTTCCCCTAAAGCCCAATAAGGCCCATATACTCCCCGGTGAATTCCCGTAACTCTCCGGTACTCCGAAAAATAACCGAATCACTCGGAACCTTTCCGATGTCCGAATATAGTCGTCCAATATATCGATCTTTACGTCTTGACCATTTCGAGACTCCTCGTCATGTCCCCGATCTCATCCGAGACTCCGAACTACCTTCGGTACATCAAAACACATAAACTCATAATATAACCGTCATCGAACTTTAAGCGTGCGGACCCTACGGGTTCGAGAACAATGTAGACATGACCGAGACACGTCTCCGGTCAATAACCAATAGCAGAACCTGGATGCTCATATTGGCTCCCACATATTCTACGAAGATCTTTATCGGTCAAACCGCATAACAACATACGTTGTTCCCTTTCTCATCGGTATGTTACTTGCCCGAGATTCGATCGTCGGTATCTCAATACCTAGTTCAATCTCATTACCGGCAAGTCTCTTTACTCGTTCTGTAATACATCATCCCGCAACTAACTCATTAGTTGCAATGCTTGCAAGGCTTAAGTGATGTGCATTACCGAGTGGGCCCAGAGATACCTCTCCGACAATCGGAGTGACAAATCTTAATCTCGAAATACGCCAACCCAACAAGTACCTTTGGAGACACCTGTAGAGCACCTTTATAATCACCCAGTTACGTAGTGACGTTTGGTAGCACACAAAGTGTTCCTCCGGTAAACGGGAGTTGCATAATCTCATAGTCATAGGAACATGTATAAGTCATGAAGAAAGCAATACAACATACTAAACGATCAAGTGCTAAGCTAACGGAATGGGTCAAGTCAATCACATCATTCTGCTGATGATGTGATCCCGTTAATCAAATGACAACTCATGTCTATGGTTAGGAAACATAACCATCTTTAATTAACGAGCTAGTCAAGTAGAGGCATACTAGTGACACTCTGTTTGTCTATGTATTCACACATGTATTATGTTTCCGGTTAATACAATTCTAGCATGAATAATAAACATTTATCATGATATAAGGAAATAAATAATAACTTTATTATTGCCTCTAGGGCATATTTCCTTCAGTCTCCCACTTGCACTAGAGTCAATAATCTAGTTCACATCACCATGTGATTTAATACCAATAGTTCACATCACCATGTGATTAACACCCATAGTTCACATCGTCATGTGACCAACACCCAAAGGGTTTACTAGAGTCAATAATCTAGTTCACATCGGTATGTGATTAACACCAAAAGAGTATTAAGGTGTGATCATGTTTTGCTTGTGAGAGAAGTTTAGTCAATGGGTCTGCCACATTCAGATCCGTATGTATTTTGCAAATTTCTATGTCAACAATGCTCTGCACGGAGCTACTCTAGCTAATTGCTCCCACTTTCAATATGTATCCAGATTGAGACTTAGAGTCATCTGGATCAGTGTCAAATTTTGCATCGACCTAACCCTTTACGACGAACCTTTTTTTCACCTCCATAATCGAGAAACATATCCTTATTCCACTAAGGATAGTTTTGACCGCTGTCCAGTGATCTACTCCTAGATCACTATTGTACTCCCTTGCCAAAATCAGTGTAGGGTATACAATAGATCTGGTACACAGCATGGCATACTTTATAGAACCTATGGCTGAGGCATAGGGAATGACTTTCATTCTCTTTCTATCTTCTGCCGTGGTCGGGCTTTGAGTCTTACTCAATTTCACGCCTTGTAACATAGGCAAGAAATCTTTCTTCGACTGTTCCATTTTGAACTACTTCAAAATCTTGTCAAGGTATGTACTCATTGAAAAAATTTATCAAGCGTCTTGATCTATCTCTATAGATCTTGATGCTCAATATGTAAGCAGCTTCACCGAGGTCTTTCTTTGAAAAACTCCTTTCAAACACTCCTTTATGCTTTGCAGAATAATTCTACATTATTTCTGATCAACAATATGTCATTCACATATACTTATCAGAAATGCTGTAGTGCTCCCACTCACTTTCTTGTAAATACACGCTTCACTGCAAGTCTGTATAAAACTATATGCTTTGATCAACTCATCAAAGCGTATATTCCAACTTCGAGATGCTTGCACCAGTCCATAGATGGATCGGTGGAGCTTGCATATTTTGTTAGCACCTTTAGGATTGACAAAACCTTCTGGTTGTATCATATACAACTCTTCTTTAATAAATCCATTAAGGAATGCAGTTTTGTTTATCCATTTGCCAGATTTCATAAAATGCAGCAATTGCTAACATGATTCGGACAGACTTAAGCATAGATACGAGTGAGAAATTCTCATCGTAGTCAACACCTTGAACTTGTCGAAAACCTTTTGCGACAATTCTAGCTTTGTAGATAGTAACACTACTATCAGTATCCGTCTTCCTCTTGAAGATCCATTCTGGTGCGGATCTCAGATTTCATGGCCTCAAGCCATTTCGCAGAATCTGGGCTCATCATCGCTTCCTCATAGTTCGTAGGTTCATCATGGTCAAGTAACATGACCTCCAGAACAGGATTACCACCACTCTGGTGCGGATCTCACTCTGGTTTACCTACGAGGTTCGGTAGTAACTTGATCTGAAGTTACATAATCATCATCATGAGCTTCCTCACTAATTGGTGTAGTAGTCACAGGAACAGATTTCTGTGATGAACTACTTTCCAATAAGGGAGCAGGTACAGTTACCTCATCAAGTTCTACTTTCCTCCCACTCAATTCTTTCGAGAGAAACTTCTTCTCTAGAAAGGATCCATTCTTAGCAACGAATATCTTGCCTTCGGATCTATGATAGAAGGTGTACCAAACTGTCTCCTTTGGGTATCCTATGAAGACACATTTCTCCGATTTGGGTTTGAGCTTATCAGGATGAAACTTTTTCTTATAAGCATCGCAGCCCCAAACTTTAAGAAACGACAACTTTGGTTTCTTGCCAAACCATAGTTCATACGGTGTTGTCTCAAACGAATTTAGATGGTGCCCCTCTTTTTACGTGAATGCAGTTGTCTCTAATGCATAACCCCAAAACTATAGTGGTAAATCGGTAAGAAACATCATAGATTGCACTATATCCAATAAAGTATGGTTATGACGTTCGGACACACCATTATGCTGTGGTGTTCCTGGTGGCACGAATTTGTGAAACTTTTCCACATTGTTTTAATTGAAGACCAAACTCGTAACTCAAATATTTGTCTCCGCGATCAGATCATAGAAACCTTATTTTCTTGTCACGATGATTTTCCACTTCACTCTGAAATTCTTTGAACTTTTCAAATGTTTCAGACTTATGTTTCATCAAGTAGATATACCCATATCTGCTCAAATCATCTATGAAGGTCAGAAAATAACGATAGCCGCCGCGAGCCTCAACACTCATCGGATCGCATACATCAGTATGTATTATTTCCAATAAATCTGTTGCTCACTCCATTGTTCCGGAGAACGGCGTTTTAGTCATCTTGCCCAAGACGCATAGTTCGCAAGCATCAAGTGATTCCAAAAGCCCATCAGCATGGAGTTTCTTCATGCGCTTTACACCAATATGACCTAAACGGCAGTGCCACAAATAAGTTGCACTATCATTATTAACTTTGCATCTTTTGGCTTCAATATTATGAATATGTGTATCACTACGATCGAGATCCAACGAACCATTTTCATTGTGTGTGTAACCATATAAGGTTTTATTCATGTAAACAGAACAATAATTATTCTCTAATTTAAATGAATAACCGTATTGCAATAAACATGATCAAATCATATTCATGCTCAACGCAAACACCAAATAACACTTATTTTGGTTCAACACTAATCCCGAAAGTATAGGGAGTGTGCGATGATGATCATATCAATCTTGGAACCACTTCCAACACACATCGTCACTTCACCCTTAACTAGTTTCTGTTCATTCTGCAACTCGCGTTTCGAGTTACTAATCTTAGCAACTGAACTAGTATCAAATACTGAGGGGTTGCTATAAACACTAGTAAAGTACACATCAATAACATGTATATCAAATATACTTATGTTCACTTTGCCATCCTTCTTATCCGCCAATCACTTGGGGTAGTTCCGCTTCCAGTGACTAGTCCCTTTGCAGTAGATGCACTTAGTCTCAGGCTTAGGTCCAGACTTGGGCTTCTTCACTCGAGCAGCAACTTTCTTGCCGTTCTTCTTGAAGTTCCCCTTCTTCCCTTTGCCCCTTTTCTTAAAACTAGTGGTCTTGTTAATAATCAACACTTGATGCTCTTTCTTGATTTCTACCTTCATTGATTTCATCATCATGAAAAGCTCGGGAATCGTTTTCGTCATCCCTTGCATACTATAGTTCATCACGAAGTTCTACTAACTTGGTGATGGTGACTAGAGAATTCTGTCAATCACTATTTTATCTGGAAGATTAACTCCCACTTGATTCAAGCGATTGTAGTACCCAGACAATCTGAGCACATGCTCACTGGTTGTGCTATTCTCCTCCATCTTGTAGGCAAAGTACTGCCAGAGGTCTCATACCTCTCGACACGGGCATGAGTATGAAATACCAATTTCAACTCTTGGAACATCTTATATGTTCCGTGGCGTTTCAAAACATTTTTGAAGTCCCGGTTCTAAGCCGTAAAGCATGGTGCACTAAACTATCAAGTAGTTATTATACCGAGCTTTGTCAAACGTTCATAACATCTGCATCTGCTCCTGCAATAGGTCTGTCACCTAGCGGTGCATCAAGGACATAATTCTTCTGTGCAGCAATGAGGATAATCCTCAGATCACGGATCCAATCCACATCATTGCTACTAACATCTTTCAACTTAGTTTTCTCTAGGAATTATATCAAAATAAACGGGGGGCTACATGGCGAGCTATTGATCTACAACATAGATATGCAAATACTACCAGGACTAAGTTCATGATAAATTAAAGTTCAATTAATCATATTACTTAAGAACTCCCACTTAGATAGACATCCCTCTAATCATCTAAGTGATCACATGATCCAAATCAACTAAACCATAACCGATCATCACGTGAAATGGAGTAGCTTTCAATGGTGAACATCACTATGTTGATCATATCTACTATATGATTCACGCTCGACCTTTCGGTCTCAGTGTTCCGAGGCCATATCTGCATATGCTAGGCTCGTCAAGTTTAACCTGAGTATTCTGCGTGTGCAAAACTGGCCTGCACCCGTTGTAGATGGACGTAGAGCTTATCACACCCGATCATCACGTGGTGTCTGGGCACGACGAACTTTGGCAACGGTGCATACTCAGGGAGAACACTTTTATTTTGAAATTTAGTGAGAGGTCATCTTATAATGCTACCGCCGAACTAAGCAAAATAAGATGTATAAAAGATAAACATCACATGCAATCATAATATGTGACATGATATGGCCATCATCATCTTGTGCCTTTGATCTCCATCGCCAAAGCATCGTCATGGTCTCCATCGTCACTGGCATGACACCATGATCTCCATCATCTTGATCTATATCAATGTGTCGTCACATGGTTGTCTCGCCAACAATTGCTCTTGCAACTATTGCTATCGCATAGCAATAAAGTAAAGCAATTATTTGGCGCTTGCATCTTATGCAATAGAGAGACAACCATAAGGCTTTTGCCAGTTGCCGATAACTTCAACAAAACATGACCATCTCATACAACAACTTATATCTCATCACGTCTTGACCATATCACATCACAACATGCCCTGCAAAAACAAGTTAGACGTCCTCTACTTTGTTGTTGCAAGTTTTACGTGGCTGCTACGGGCTGAGCAAGAACCGTTCTTACCTACGCATCAAAACCACAATGATAGTTTGTCAAGTTAGTGCTGTTTTAACCTTCTCAAGGACCGGGCGTAGCCACACTCGGTTCAACTAAAGTTGGAGAAACTGACACCCGCTAGCCACCTGTGTGCAAAGCACGTCGGTAGAACCAGTCTCGCGTAAGCGTACGCGTAATGTCGGTCCGGGCCGCTTCATCCAACAATACCGCCGAACCAAAGTGTGACATGCTGGTAAGCAGTATGACTTGTATCGCCCACAACTCACTTGTGTTCTACTCGTGCATATAACATCAACGCATAAAACCAGGCTCTGATGCCACTGTTTGGGAACGTAGTAATTTCAAAAAAATTCCTACGCACACACAGGATCATGGTGATGCATAGCAACGAGAGGGGAGAGTGTGTCCACGTACCCTCGTAGACCGAAAGCGGAAGCATTAGCACAACGCGGTTGATGTAGTCGTACGTCTTCATGATCCGACCGATCAAGTACCAAACGTACGACACCTCCGAGTTTAGCACACGTTCAACTCGATGACGTCCCTCGAACTCCGATCCAGCCGAGCTTTGAGGGAGAGTTCCGTTAGCACGGCGGCGTGCTGACGGTGATGATGTTCTACCGACGCAGGGCTTCGCCTAAGCAGCGCTACGATATGACCGAGGGGGATTATGGTGGAGGGGGGCACCGCACACGGCTAAAAGATCAATGATCAATTGTTGTGTCTCCAAGGGGTGCCCCCTCCCCGTATATAAAGGAGTGGAGGAAGGGGAGGGCCGGCCCTCTCTATGGCCCGCCCTAGGAGGAGTCCTACTCCCACCAGGAGTAGGATTCCCCCCTTCCAAGTAGTAGGAGTAGGAGTCAAGGAAAGGGGAGAGAGAAGAGAAGGAAGGAGGGGGCGCAGCCCCTCCCCCTAGTCCAATTTGGACTAGGCCTTGGGGGGCGCCCAGCCTCTCCTCTCTCTTTCCCCTAAGCCCAATAAGGCCCATATACTCCCCGACGAATTCCCGTAACTCTCCGGTACTCCGAAAAATACCCGAATCACTCGGAACCTTTCCGATGTCCGAATATAGTCGTCCAATATATCGATCTTTACGTCTCGACCATTTCGAGACTTCATGTCCCCGATCTCATCCGGGACTCCGAACTACCTTCGGTACATCAAAACACATAAACTCATAATATAACCATCATCGAACTTTAAGCGTGCGGACCCTACGGGTTCGAGAACAATGTAGACATGACCGAGACACGTCTCCGGTCAATAACCAATAGCGGAACCTGGATGCTCATATTGGCGCCCACATATTCTACGAAGATCTTTATCGGTCAAACCGCATACCAACATATGTTGTTCCCTTTGTCATCGGTATGTTACTTGCCCAAGATTCGATCGTCGGTATCTCAATACCTAGTTCAATCTCGTTACCGGCAAGTCTCTTTACTCGTTCTGTAATACATCATCCCGCAACTAACTCATTAGTTGCAATGCTTGCAAGGCTTAAGTGATGTGCATTACCGAGTGGGCCCAGAGATACCTCTCCGACAATCGGAGTGACAAATCCTAATCTCGAAATACGCCAACCCAACAAGTACCTTTGGAGACACCTGTAGAGCACCTTTATAATCACCCAGTTACGTAGTGACGTTTGGTAGCACACAAAGTGTTCCTCCGGTAAACGGGAGTTGCATAATCTCATAGTCATAGGAACATGTATAAGTCATGAAGAAAGCAATACAACATACTAAACGATCAAGTGCTAAGCTAACGGAATGGGTCAAGTCAATCACATCATTCTGCTGATGATGTGATCCCGTTAATCAAATGACAACTCATGTCTATGGTTAGGAAACATAACCATCTTTAATTAACGAGCTAGTCAAGTAGAGGCATACTAGTGACACTCTGTTTGTCTATGTATTCACACATGTATTATGTTTCCGGTTAATACAATTCTAGCATGAATAATAAACATTTATCATGATATAAGGAAATAAATAATAACTTTATTATTGCCTCTAGGGCATATTTCCTTCAGAAGCCACGCTGCTTCTCCGCTGAGATGGTGGGGTAGCTTCGTGCCGCTGAGATGGTTGGTCGACAGCTGCAAGTTCCTCTAGATAGAACAAAATTCCCTTACTGACCATGAGCCCAAAAGGATCAGAAGATATGATGGCACCCATGTAAACATAGCAAGTTTCGTTAACAGGTTTCAGACTTGGCAGAAAACAGAACATGGCATTAACAGAAATTATGAGGGCATTTTGGTGAGCTTGATTCACTCATCACAAAACTATGCATGACAAAACAAGTATACCTACATTAAGATGGCATGTTTATGAAGCTAACCATGGCAAGATAAAGTACATAGCATGTATAGATCAACTACAACTACCTTGGCAAAATTAAATATCATGTTAACAATCTGCCAGGAATATTTTATAGCAAAAGTAGAGCAAGAATCGGACATGCTACGGCACTCCATAATTGAAAACGGGGGCATTGATGGATAGAAAACAACTATATCTACAAAACATCCTTACTGAACATACTCAAAAGAAGCATGGATCTCACTGTAGTTACATGGATACATGGCAACAAAATAACAGCAGTAACAGACTTTGCAAAATCCTAAGTCCCTGAAAACAGAAATATCACGAAGCCTAGTTTGCATGCTTGTGCTAGTCACCACATAGATCACAAAAATACATGGCATACACCACTGTAAAGATTGCATGGCATAGATCGAAACACCTGTAGAGCTCGTGCCCATAAGATGCACACATCAAATGCAACAAAAATAACAAAACATCAAGTTCTGATAAGTAACAGTAGTAAACATCATATAGCACTCTTGCACCAGAGATTTGGGCATCAAGATGGACTCAAACGAGCATGGCACAATGGAAGAAAATGAAGACCATCTCGAGGCGAACATTTCGATATATCATGCACGCAAAACGGAGTAGTATGCAATGAGATATGATACGATGAACAGGAGCACATAATGTGAAAAATACTTCGGGACTTGGAGAATTTCGGGGGGGCAGTCAACCTTCTCTTGGATCTGGATCGGGGCGCGCAATCCGAGGTCTGCCGGGGTTCGGCCGGAGTTGGAGAGGAGGAGGCCGGAGCTCGGGGAAGAAGGAGGGACGGGGCCGGAGACGGGGCGCGGTCACCGAGGGAAGCGTGAGCGGCTCGGGCGGTGCGGACGCCGAGCTCGTCGGGCGGGCGGCGGCGGGCGGCGGAGGAGCGCGGGGGCGGCGCGGCGAGGCGCGCCGGCACTGGAGGCGGAGCGGCGGCGACCGGGCGGCGGGGTCGGGCGCGGGCGGCGCTGGAGGAGCGGGGCGCGGGTGGAGGAGACGGGCTCGGGGGGTCCCGACTTGGGCCAGGCGGGCCGCGGTCGGCGGCGGGCGCGCCTGCCACGTGGCGGCGTCTGATTGGCGCGGGCGCGGCGGCGGGAACGTCCGGCGGCGGCGGACGTGTCCGGTGGCGGCGGGAACGTCCGGCGGCGGCGGACGTGTCCGGTGGCGGCGGAGGGCGATTTTGCTAGGGTTTCATCCGGGATTTTGGACGGGGAGGGTGTTCATATAGGCATAGGGAGCTAGGAGACTCCAAATGGAGTGCGGTTTTCGCCCAGACGATCATGATCGAACGACCGAGAGCATGGAGGGGACTTAGATGGGTTATTGGGCTGTTTGGAGGGGGGGTTTTCTGCAACACACAAAAGGCCTTTGCGGTTACCCGGTTAACCGTTGGAGATCAAACGACCTCCAAATGGAACGAAACTTGACAGGTGGTCTACCGGTGGTATACCAAGGCCACTGTCGTGGAATTGTCACGGCAGATGTCCTCGTGCTAGGACTTAGTCATGGAGCCATCGCAACTAGGAAGCTTAAAGGGGTTAAATGGGACAAGGAACACGGGGGTTATACTGGTTCGGCCCCTTACGGTGAAGGTAAAAGCCTACGTCCAGTTGAGGTGGTATTGCTTATGGTTTCGATGACCAGGGAGCTTAATTGCTATGCCTGGCTCTCGATGAGATCTTACTTGTCCCTAAACCGGGGGCCGGGTCGTCCCTTTATATAGAGAGGTTGACGCCCAGTGGCCCTCAGAGTCCTGGCCGGCTCATAACAGTGTCCGGCTCGGACTCCTAACTATTCTTGCCTTACACTACAAGTCTTGCCATACGGCGGTTTATTACTACGGGCCTTAAGCCATCTCCGGGTCTTAGGCCCATCATTGACCTGCCGTCTTCAAGCTCGGTACTGGGCTTCGCGTGATGACCATTATGAGTAACCCGGCCCCTCCTGGCGGGTGACTCTAAGGGTTATATCCTCAACATTAGGCCCCAGATTGATTTGAGCCGGCTCATGTCAATCTTCAATCCCCTTGAAAGAAAATTCTCCGGCTTACATCTGTGCGAAGGTTTTAACCCGCCGTGACTTCATCTTCTGGATTCCTGATAACCCGCCATGACGTCATCTTCCATTAAGTTCATTTCTTTATTCCATTAAATCCCAACGGATCTTATCCTTAATGGTTATCCCGAAAATCGAGGCGCCTCTGGGGCGAGATAATCACGCCGTGACCTCCTCGTTTCTCACGCCCACTTATGAGCTTCACCTTATAAATAGCCCGGCCCATGAGCCTCTCAGTCACTCGTCGCCTCCATCTTCTTCCTCCTCTTGCCACTGTGCTGTCGCCCGAGCTCCGCCACCGCCACCGCGGATCTCCTCGTCCTCACCAACTCCGGCCGCTGCATCAACCTGACGTGTCCAGAGAAAACGGCGGCGACCTCCGCGACTCACCAGCACCCGTAAGCCCTTGCCACTCCATAGATTAGATCCACATTAGGGTTCTTTGCTGTTCTTCCCGTGTTCTTCGCCGTTCATCGCGAGTTCTTGATAGATTTCATTATTACCACCCTTTCTTGATCTTTAGACTGTATAGAACTGTTGCGGTTGTTGTTTCACACCCGTTCCCAATGTACATAGATCCCTTCTCATTGCATAAAGGCTCCGTTCGGACCTATGAACTTCTTCTGCGTCTGTTTTAGGTCTAGAAATTTCCCTTTCCAGTCGATCATTTGATCCAGAATAATTACTGTGATCTGTGAAACTTGTTTGCGCCACACTTAGTCAAAAATTGCATCTGTTTAGCTATGGCGGCTCATATCTCTGGCTTAAAAGAGGCCACACGCTGTAGAAATTTCCGGCTCATTAATAATAGGGCTTTAGACAACTGGAATTACTAACGATGCCCTCAACGGCTTAGATAACCCGATGCACTTAGCCATATGTCATTAGGCCCCTTCATAAGCCGCCACTTTAAACATTGAACTGTAAACTTCCTCCGGCTTATAATTGAACCGGACATTTCCTTTTATCATAGGCTTCCGTCTTTCACAATGCCACCCAAAGCTCCCAAGGCACCCATCACGTGCAACTGGATGAGTTCCAATGTTACTGACGAAACCTTAGCGGACTTCGTGAAGACGGGTTACCTGCCCAAGAAGGATGTCATGTCTTACCGTTCCCCTGACCCGTCAGAGGAGAGACCGCAACCAAGGGATAGTGAGGTGGTGATATTTGCTGATCACATGAGCCGGGGCTTCGCACCGCCCGGCTCAAAATTCTTTAGAGATGTGCTGAATTTCTTTGATCTGCGGCCGCAAGACATAGGACCCAATTCCGTGTCGAATATATGCAACTTTCAAGTATTCTGCGAAGTCTATCTTGGAGAAGAGCCCAGTCTGCTGCTCTTTAGAGAGCTATTTTATCTGAACCGCCAGAACGAGTGCGCCAACGGGCCGAGCCTGGAACTTGGTGGAATCTCTATTCAACGCCGTAGAGACTGCCTCTTTCCTTACGCTGAGCCGCCCAGCCATCCAAAGGACTGGAACCAGACATGGTTCTACTGCCAGGATACTTCGCCGGCTGACGAGAGCCCTCTGCCCGGCTTTCGTGCCCTGCGTCTGGAGCCAAGTCACTCCCTGCCGGATAAACTAACTCAAGCCGAGCGTCAACCTCTGATCCCCACCATCAACAAAATTAAGGCTCTCCTGGGAAATGGCCTCAACGGCATTGATCTGGTGCGGGACTGGATCTCTTGGCGGGTGATCCCCTTAAGCCGCCGCCCCGGCTTAATGTGTGATTACACGGGCCGGAAAGATGACCCTCTGCGACACAGCCGCAACAATCTTCCTGAAGACGTTGTTGACGACATGACCAAGTCCCTCTTGAATGAGAGCTTGACAGACTGCGGGAGGACCGGCTTAAGCCCCTTCTGCAAGACTAACCCGGCCCCAGCGGTAAGCCACTGATCTGAACACCTTATTTTCTCCTTAGATAGTTTTCATCTGAACCTTAAGAAGTCTTCATTGTATTTTTCAGGCTGATCATAAGTTCTGGAAGGTCAAGTATGACCATGAAGCGGCTAAAAAAGCCAGAAAGGCTAAGAAAGCCGCCAGGAGAGCCGCTCCCCGAAAAAAGGGAAGCAAGCCTACCGCCTCAGAGCTGCTTCAGATGGATGATAGCTCCGAGTCAGAGGTAATCCTTAATTCCTTAGACTCTTCTTTTGTTTCCGCTTTTCATCTGTCTTTTGACCACCTTATTAACTTGATTATCCACAGGATGACACCGGAGCAAGTAACCCGGTAACTGAAGAGGTAACTATACTTTCCTCCGACTCGGACCCCTTGCCAAGGCTGAAAGTCCGAAGAGTAACCCGGAAAGTAAGCTTTTCGCATCCTTTAGCTTATCAAGATCCTCAATTTCTTTTGAAGCAACAGATTCATGAGAGCCGGAGGCAAACCCGGGCCAGCAAGGATGCAGACCTCTCCTCCGGCTTACCCGAGGCATCAAGAAAGCGCCGGACTGAGGTTATCTCCAACTTATACCCTTGTCATCATTTAGCGGGTGTCACTCGTCAACCGCTCAATTCGTCTGATTCCAATTATCAGGAAACTTCACCTTCCTCTGGTGATTCTATGCAATCTACCCTGCCGGCTTTCAAGACCGCGCCCGGGTAATGATAATCATCTTATGTTGTACTTATCTTACTCATGCTTTTGTACTAACCTTTTGTCCTTTCAGTGCTCAAGCAAAGCTCAGTAAAAGAGCGAAGAAGAATAAGCCAGTCGAAGAGCCGGTCCTGACTGAACCGGAGGCTTCAGCTCAAGAGCCGCCCGCTGCCTCTGCTCCTGAAGCCACCGCTCCAACCGACGAGCCAATCACAGAGACTTCTGCTAACCCGGAGATCTCCAGCCGGGTCAGCCGGCCGATGACCCGGATGTGGTAATCACCCGGACGGAGTTTGTCGAGCCGGGGAGACCCACTGCGCTGGCTAAGTGCTCTGCCAAGGAAGAGTTGCTAGAGCGCCGCAGGGCCAGGCTGGACATCACCAACTACGCTAACTTGAGCATCGGAGATATCATCTCCGGCTATGTCAATCAGGTGCACAGCAGTCGGGACTTGGAGATTGACATGGTGAAGCAGATACAGCAGAAGTCTGAGGTACCACTCTATTGCTTACCACATAGTCATCTTTACCATACTAGCCCCCAAGTCTACTACTTATGATAGAATATGTTGTAGACTTAACTTCCGGCTTACTTCCATGAACCGGTAATTTGTAGATAGAAACTTTCGACATGAATTAGCCCCCAAGTGCCAAGTGTCTTTGCTTGGAAAGTGCTTGGGACTTTAAAGTTGCATAATAATTATTCATACTATAACCCGGAAAATTGTACAGGCTGCTTGCAAGAAATTTGAGGCTGATATCTCTAAGCTGAAGAACCGCCTGAAGACTCAGGAAACTGAGACCCGTAAGGCCAACGCCAAATTTGAATCCAGTGTTGCTGCTCAAGAGAAGCTGAAGAAGAAGTTTGAAGCTGAAAGGAAGACTTGGGCCGAAGAGAAGGCTGCTCTGGTAAGCCGGGCCGAACAGGCGGAGAAGGCTCTGACGGAGAGAACCGCCGAACTCTCCGGCTTAAAGCGCCATGTGTCACAGATGGTCGCCGCAATCTTCGGTAAGTCATTCTGCCGACTTTCAACAAGTTTACATTCTCTATGTCTCATAATTCCCATCATTACTAGCGGCTTACCTGACGTTGTAAAACAGGTCCCAGAAGCGCCAACCTCAACCAAAATGTGTTGACCAAACTGAAGGCCGTGTACACTTTGGTGGAACAACTCTACACCGGGTCACAGCGCGCCGTGGCCGTTGTGGCCCTGTCCAATGAGGTTCCGACTCACCTGGCGGACGTACTTCGCCGGCTTGCCGTTCTTCCTCAATGTTTTCAAGAGCTGCGACGGGCCTCTGCAAGAGCCGGAGCCATAGCCGCTCTGAGCCGGGCCAAGGCTTTCCTCCCGGAGCTAGACCCGGCAGATATCGCGCTTGGATATCCCAGTTTGAAGGAAGACGGCACTCCGTTTGACCAAAAGATTTTTCTGATTGTGTGAAGAGTGTGCACCCGGTGGCTACCTTAATTGGGAATGACACCGACCTCACCAAGTATCAGCCGGGTTATGACTCGGAGAATCAGAGGATCCCCACTCCACGCTACGAAGCAATCAGCTTGATCCCTCCGACTCGTAAGCATACCTTCGCCTCGGAAGATGACCCGGCCGGGTTAATTGATGAGGAGGCTCAATTTGAAGCTTTGAGCGGCATTGACTGGAAATCGTCAACTTTCCAGGTCATAGGAACAGCCGGAGGAGCGGAGAGGGATGAGCCGGAAGCTTCGACCCGGCAAGCATCTTAACTCTTTAGGCGGCCCATGATTATGCTTGTTAAACAATGCTTCACCCTTTTGGACTCGGGGAGTCTTGTAATAGAGTAGGACCAACATTTTAACTTTGTCGTGCCATCGTGCACGTGTTGAATGCTTAACTCCATTGAAGTTGCTTCCTTATATTTCTCCGGGTCATAATTGATCATTTATTTTCCTTAAGCTCGAATAGCTGTCCTTAACCATCCTGCATAGAAAAACAAGTCACAAGTCTCTAGGCGGCTTACCGCACTGAGAATCATAGCCTCATACATATAACCCGGAATATGAATCTAAGTCACCAAAGACTGGTCCTCAATTATATCCTTGATGTAACCATAATAGCATACTTACAGGCCTTCAAGTATACTTCCGGTTTATGTAACCCGGATAATAAGGTTGGTACCTCAACTCCGGTTTACCAGCTTTGATAATGCTTATTGTGTGTGACTAACACTGTGAACCAAAGTGAAGTCGGCAGAATAAGAACCGCCGTGTACACTGTTGATACCACCAGAAGAACTTGTTGTAAATCAGAAAATCAAAACTTAGGGGCTTCGAGTTCGAATACGACCAGAGACCCGTCCCAAAGGGGTTAAGCTAAGATTCGAATGCGATCATATAGCCCCCAGTGGGTTTGGCGATGCCGATCAAGAGGGTACCGACAGCTATGTTCTCTTTGGTTCGAATACGACCCATGTTTGAACAGGAAGCCCCCAAATGACCTTAAAAGTTGTTTAACGACGCTGATTCGAATACGATCCACGTCGGTTCCCAAAGGGAGTTAAACTATGATTAAATATGATCAAGGAAACTCCCCGATGAGCTCAGCAGTGTGCCAATCAAGTGGGTATCGACAGCTATGTTCTCTTTGGTTCGAATACGACCTATGTTTGAACAGGAAGCCCCCAGGTGATCATATTGGTAACGGCCAGATTCGGATACGATCGTAAGCCGGACCCACCTCCAAGTGATCATGTAATGTAGTAATGGAAATAACACATGTACCTTTGGAGGAGAAAAGGACAGAGGTCCTGCTTTATTGCTTATCATAATATATACATGGCTATAGAAATATGTACATTGTGAGAGCCGATGGCTCAAGTGTAATAAGGCCGAAGCTGAGCTATGTTCCACGGCCGACGGGTCTCTTCCTCTGACTTACGTGAATCTTTATGCTCCCGAACGTCAATAAGGTAGTATGACCCGTTGTGCAAGTTCTTGCTGACCACAAAGGGCCCTTCACAAGGCGGGGATAGCTTGTGCGCATCTGTTTGATCTTGGATGAGCCGGAGCACCAGGTCACCTTCTTGAAAGACCCGGGACTTAACCCGGCGACTGTGATAACGGCGCAGGTCTTGTCGGTAAATCGCTGAACGAGCTGCTGCCACGTCACGCTGTTCGTCCAACAAGTCAAGAGCATTTTGGCGCACCTGTTAATTATCCGCCTCAACATAAGCCGCCACTCGAGGCGAGTCATGACGGATGTCACTGGGGAGGACTGCTTCCGCTCCATAAACCATGAAGAAGGGCGTGTAACCCGTAGACCTGTTAGGAGTAGTATTGATGCTCCATAACACGGAGGGTAGCTCCTCCACCCAACAACTCGGCGTCCATTGCAAAGGGACCAAAAGCCGGGGCTTGATGCCTTTCAGAATCTCCTGATTAGCTCTCTCAGCTTGACCATTGGATTGAGGGTGAGCCACTGATGAAACATCAAGTCGAATATGCTCTCGTTGACAAAACTCCTCCATGGCGCCTTTAGACAGATTGGTACCATTGTCAGTTATAATGATGTGTGGAAAGCCAAAGCGAAATATCACCCTCTTCATGAACTGAACCGCCGTGGCTGCGTCACACTTGCTAACTGGCTCTGCTTCAACCCACTTTGTGAATTTGTCAACTGCCACCAAGAGGTGGGTCTTCTTATCCTTGGACCATTTAAAAGGCCCAACCATATCAAGCCCCCAGACCGCAAATGGCCAAGTGATTAGTATCATCCTCAACTCCTGAGCCGGCACATGAGCCCGTCGCGAGAACCTCTGGCAACCATCACATTTACTGACCAAGTCCTCCGCATCAGCATGAGCCGTCAGCCAATAAAAACCATGACGAAAAGCTTTGGCCACAAGGGATTTTAAGCCGGCATGATGGCCACAATCCCCTTCGTGAATCTCACGCAAGATTTCTGGACCTTCCTCAGGGGAGACACAACGCTGGAACGCTCCCGTAACACTGCGGCGATGCAGCTCACCATTGATAACAACCATTGACTTAGACCGCCGGGTTATTTGTCTGGCCAAAGTTTCATCCTCAGGCAAATCTCCCCGGGTCATGTAAGCCAAGTATGGCACCGTCCAGTCCGGGGTGATGTGGAGAGCCGCTACCAACTGTGCCTCCGGGTCAGGGACAGCCAAATCTTCCTCTGTAGGTACCTTAACAGAAGGGTTATGCAAGATGTCCAGGAAAGTATTAGGTGGCACCGGTTTTCGCTGAGAGCCCAGCCGGCTTAATGCATCAGTCGCCTCGTTCTTCCTGCGATCGATGTGCTCTACTTGGTAACCCTGAAAGTGTCCAGCAATGGCATCAACTTCACGGCGATAAGCCACCATGAGAGGGTCCTTGGAATCCCACTTGCCTGATACTTGTTGAGCCACTAAGTCTGAGTCGCTGAAGCACCTTACCCGGCTCATGCTCATCTCCTTATCCATTCAAAGACCATGGAGCAAGGCCTCGTACTCAGCCGCATTATTAGTGCAAGGAAACATCAACCATAGCACATAATGAAACTTGTCACCTTTAGGGGAAGCCAATACAACTCCAGCCCCCGAGCCCTCCAATTGCCTAGACCCATCAAAGTGAATGGTCCAATATGTATTATCCGGCTTTTCTTCAGGCACCTGTAGTTCTGTCCAATCGTTGATGAAATCCACCAAAGCTTGAGATTTAACAGAAGTGCGTGGCACGTATTTTAGACCATGAGGCCCAAGTTCTATAGCCCACTTAGCCACTCTCCCTATGGCCTCTCTGTTTTGGATGATATCTCCAAGGGGGGCAGAACTAACCACAGTGATAGGGTGACCCTAAAAATAATGCTTAAGCTTCCGGCTTGCCATGAACACACCATAAACAAGCTTCTGCCAATGTAGATACCGCTGTTTGGACTCGATGAGCACTTGGCTGACGTAATAAACCGGCCGCTGAACCGGATACTCTTTACCCTCTTCCTTGTGCTCCACCACCACAGCCACGCTGACGGCTCGTGTGTTAGCAGCTACATACAGTAATAAGGGCTCCTTATCAACCGGAGCAGCAAGAACTGGGGGCTCAGCCAGCTGTCTCTTCAAATCCTCAAAAGCAGCATTAGCAGCATCATTCCAGATAAATTCATCAGTTTTCTTCATCAACTGGTACAGCGGCATGGCCTTCTCACCCAAACGGCTTATAAACCGGCTTAAAGCAGCGATACGACCCGCCAGGCGCTGGACGTCGTTTATGCACGCCGGCTTAGCCAGAGAGGTGATTGCCTTGATTTTTTCCGGGTTAGCTTCAATGCCTCTGTTAGAAACCAGGAAACCCAAGAGCTTGCCTGCAGGAACACCAAAAACACATTTGGTCGGGTTAAGCATCATCTTGTAAACCCGGAGATTATCAAAGGTTCCCCTAAGGTCATCGACCAGGGTCTCCTTCTCCCTGGACTTAACCACGATGTCATCCACATAGGCATGAACATTGCGCCCAATCTGGTTATGAAGACAATTCTGCACACAACGCTGGTAAGTCGCCTGTGCACTCTTGAGTCCAAAAGGCATAGACACATAACAGAAGCCTCCAAAGGGAGTGATGAACGCCGTCTTCTCCTGGTCCTTAACTGTCATTTTGATCTGATGGTATCCAGAATATGCATCCAAGAAACTTAAACGCTCACAACCCGCCATGGCATCAATGATTTGATCAATACGAGGGAGAGCGAAAGGATCAGCCGGACATGCCTTGTTTAAGTACGTCTAGTCCACACACATCCGCCAGGTGCCATTCTTCTTGAGCACAAGCACCGGGTTAGCTAACCACTCTGGGTGAAAGACTTCAACAATAAACCCGGCCGCCAAGAGCCGGGCCACCTCCTCACCAATGGCTTTCCGCCTCTCTTCATTAAATCGTCGAAGGAATTGCCTGACCGGCTTAAATTTCGGATCAACATTGAGAGTGTGCTCAGCGAGTTCTCTAGGTACACCTGGCATGTCACAAGGTTTCCATGCAAAGATGTCCCTATTCTCACGGATGAACTCGATGAGCGCGCTTTCCTATTTCGGATCCAAATTGGCACTGATGCTGAACTGCTGAGACGAGTCACCTGGAACGAAATCAACAAGTTTAGTCTCATCAGCTGACTTAAATTTCATTGCCGGCTCATGCTCCGTAGTCGGCTTTTTCAAAGAGGTCATATCTGTTGGGTCAACATTGTCCTTGTAAAACTTCAACTCCTCCGTTGCACAAACAGATTCTGCATAAGCCGCATCGCCTTCCTCACACTCCAAGGCCACCTTCCGGCTGCCATGAACCGTAATGGTCCCATTGTGACTCCGCATCTTGAGCTGCAAATACACGTAACACGGCCGTGCCATGAACTTGGCGTAAGCCGGCCGCCCAAATATGGCATGATACGGACTTCTTATCTTGACCACCTCAAAGGTCAATTTTTCCACCCTGTAGTTGTACTCGTCTCCAAAGGCCACTTCCAATTCGATCTTACCAACTGGATAAGCCGACTTACCAGGCACCACGCCATGGAAAACAGTATTGGACTGGCTGAGGTTCTTATCAATCAACCCCATACGACGGAAAGTCTCATAATAGAGGATGTTGATGCTGCTGCCTCCATCCATGAGCACCTTAGTGAACTTATATCCTCCCACCTGAGGAGCCACCACGAGGGCCAAGTGACCCGGATTATCAACCCGGGGAGGGTGATCCTCCCTACTCCACACAATAGGCTGCTCAGACCATCTTAAATAGCGTGGAACCGCCGGCTCAACAGCATTCACGGCCCTCTTATGAAGCTTCTGATCTCGCTTACACAGACTGGTGGTAAATACGTGATACTGTCCACCGTTAAGCTGCTTTGGATTGGTCTGATAACCCCCCTGCCGCTGTTGATGACCCTGGCCAGACTGCTGATTAAAGCCCCCTTGACCGTTCTGAGGATTAGGATTTGAGCCTCCGCCCGGGCCATGAAAACCGCCAGCGCCTGAGCCGCCGTCCGGGCCATTGTTGCCATTAAAGGCATTGGAATTCTTAAAGGCCTTCATGATTGCGCAATCCTTCCATAGATGAGTAGCTGGCTTCTCCCTAGAGCCATGCCTTGGACAAGGCTCATTCAACAGCTGCTCCAGCGTCGGGCCTGACCCGCCGGCTCGGGGAGGTGGCCTCCCCTTGCGTCCGTGGTTATTACCCTGTGAGCTGGCATTGGCCACGAACTCTAGGCTGCTGTCGGCCTTACGCTTGCCACCTCCTTGGTTCACCGGGTTATGCTGAGGACCCTTGCCATTGTCGTTCTTCTTTCCCTTCCCTGTCCTTTCATCATCCGACGCGGGGTCCTTGGTACTATCAGAGTCGGCATACCTGACGAGAGCCGCCATCAGCTTACCCATATCATTACAGTCACGCTTGAGCCGCCCGAGTTTCATCTTCAGGGGCAAGAAACGACAATTTTGTTCCAACATTAAGACTGCAGAGCCGGCATCCATCTTATCAGATGAATGTATTATCTCTTTGACCCGGCGAACCCAATGTGTTGTAGACTCACCCTCCTGCTGTTTACAGTTAGTCAAATCCACAATTGACATAGACTGCCTATAGGTGTCTTTGAAGTTTTGGATGAATCGGGCTTTTAGCTCAGCCCAAGACCCGATGGAATTCGGTGGCAGCCCTTTCAACCAAGTGCGGGCAGTCCCATCTAACATCATGGTGAAGTACTTGGCCATCGCCGCTTCGCTGACCTCCAGCAATTCCATGGCCATCTCATAACTCTTGATCCAGGCCCCGGGTTGGAAATTAGCCGTGTAATTAGGCACCTTCCTAGGCCCTTTGAAGTCCTTGGGTAGACGTTCGTTGCGGAGAGCCGGCACTAAACAAGGGACACCTCCAGTCCTTGTAGGGATACCCACGTCGACGGAAGCCATCGGATAAGCCGAGGGTGTCTGGTAAGCCGTCAACTGAGGCACCTGCCCCGCCTCTTGCCGTGCTCTGTCTTGGTATGTCGCGTGAAAGGCTCCGTTATGAGCCGGGCCATGGCCAGGTGGCAAATCATGGCGTCGGACATTACTTGAGTCGGTCGCTGAAACCATGTGTTTGCTATAACTCGGGCTCCGGCCTGGACGAGGGGTTGAATGGATCCTGTCCCGGCTGTAAGAGTACGCCTCTTGCTGCGCCAGAGCCGTCTGAAGGAGCTCCCTGACCCGGCGGGTTTCAACCGTCGTTGGAGAATCACCATCAATTGGGAGAGCCGCCAGCCGTGCCGCCGCGGCGACCATGTTTTCCAGCGGGTTGGCATAATGACCCGGTGGTATTGGCACGTACTGAGGCGGGGCAGGGTTCACCCGGGGAGGTCCCATTACTTGGGGCTGAATTGGTGTCCCAGCTCCAGGTACTATGATCTCCGGTGGGTTACTAGACCCTGCACCTGGCGTGTTGAAGAGGTTTCGAGGATCGTAGACCGGAGGGAGTCGAGATTGGGCCTTTTGATGCCTCCTTCTCATGACCTCATTGGACGCGTTCTGATCCATCGTGAGCCGGAAGGACTGCGCCTGAATCAACTGAGTCTGGGCGTCGAGAGCCGCCCTCTCCGCAGCCATCCTGATCCCCTCCGCCGCCAGATCCTCCTTGGCTTTCACTAGATCTAACTTTAACTGCGCCACCTCCGCGTCATGCTGAGCCTGATCCGCCGGGTCAACCATGGCGGTCAACAGGGCCGTCATCTTGTCCGTGAGATCCATCAGCACCTGAGCCGGCGAGGGAACCGGGTTTCCTGACCCAACGGCAGGGTTTTGAACAGGCTGTGCACCGGCCATGAAGATTCCAACCCGGCTCGGCGGCTCAAAAGGGTCCGGAATACTGTCACCATCGGAGCAACCCCTGAGCCTGCCATCTTGAAGTTGATACAACGAGTTTGACTCATATGTGGACGACTCGCCGTCAGAGCCGGTGGCCATCTCATCACTAGATCCAGACCCTACAGAGAGTCCTCCATGAACACATCCCACAAAAGCATGCTTCAAGGCAGGTAGAGCCCGGGCGGGTCGTGCACGCTGAGCCGTCTCGATGAGACCGGCGCAGAGATCCGGCTCAGGGCCCGGCTCACCAATCTTGCCAATGAAGACATGAATTCCGCCGAAGGGGACCCGGTACCCGTACTCAATTGAGCCGGCGTCGGGGCCCCAGGTTGCATCGTCGATGTAGAGCTTGCCGCGACGACTCTTGGTCATCCGGCCCATAGCGTATCCCTTGAGCCCTTCGAAGCTGCCCTTCAAGAACTCAAATCCACCATGCGCTGGCCCCACGGTGGGCGCCAACTGTCGTGGAATTGTCACGGGAGATGTCCTCGTGCTAGGACTTAGTCGTGGAGCCATCGCAACTAGGAAGCTTAAAGGGGTTAAACGGGACAAGGAACACAGGGGTTATACTGGTTCGGCCCCTTACGGTGAAGGTAAAAGCCTACGTCCAGTTGAAGTGGTATTGCTTATGGTTTCGATGACCAGGGAGCTTAATTGCTATGCCTGGCTCTCGATGAGATCTTACTTGTCCCTAAACCGCCGCCGGGTCGTCCCTTTATATAGAGAGGTTGACGCCCAGCGGCCCTCAGAGTCCTGGCCGGCTCATAACAGTGTCCGGCTCGGACTCCTAACTATTCTTGCCTTACACTACAAGTCTTGCCATACGGCGGTTTATTACTACGGGCCTTAAGCCATCTCCGGGTCTTAGGCCCATCATTGACCCGCCGTCTTCAAGCTCGGTACTGGGCTTCGCGTGATGACCATTATGAGTAACCCGGCCCCTCCTGGCGGGTGACTCTAAGGGTTATATCCTCAAGACAAACCTTGGTCCATTCTGAGAACGTTTAACACCCGCTCACGAGAAGAGACAAGAGGGGTGCGCCGGTGCACGTGGGAGTGTCGGATTGCAAAACGGACAACGGGAAAATGTTCGGATGCATGAGACGAACACGTATGCTAATGAGATGCACATGATGACATGATATGAGATGCATGACATGAACAAAATGCAAAACGAAAGACAAAACCCGGAGGAGCACTGGCCCGGGGGTTAAAATAAAGATGACCCTCGGGCTCGCGAAAACCCAAGGGAAAAAGGCTTAGGTGTCAAATGGTAAAACCAAGGTTGGGCCTTGCTGGAGGAGTTTTATTCAAGGCGAACTGTCAAGGGGGTCCCATAAATCACCCAACCGCGTAAGGAACGCAAACTCAAGGAACATAATACCGGTATGACGGAAACTAGGGCGGTAAGAGTGGAACAAAACACCAGGCATAAGGCCGAGCCTTCCACTCTTTACCAAATATATATATGCATTAATTAAATAAGAGATATTGTGATATTCCAAAATATCCATGTTCCAACATGGAACCAACTTCAACTTCACCTGCAACTAGCAACGCTATAAGAAGGGCTGAGCAAAAGCGGTAACTTAGCCAAACAACGGTTTGCTAGGAAAGGATGGTTAGAGGCTTGACATGGCAATATGGGAGGCATGATATAGCAAGTGGTAGGTAGCGCAGCATGGCAATAGAACGAATAACTAACAAAGCAAAGATAGAAGTGATTTCGAGGGTATGATCATCTTGCCTGCAAGGTTCTCAGAGTTGTCGAAAGCTTGATCCTCGTAAGCGTACTCAATAGGTTCCTCATTCACGAACTCGTCTCCCGGCTCTAGCCACAGCAAGAACACAAGAAATGGAACCACAATCAATCACGGGAAATGCACAAGCAACATGATGCAATACACGCATGATATGCGAGATATGATATGCGATGCGTATGAGTGCTCCGGAAGAAAATGATGAACAAGGCAGTAACTTGGCAAACCAAGTATGCCACTGTAAAGACGAGATGATTTCGGTGGAAATCGATATAAAGATCACCGGAAACGGATGCACGGTTTGCAAATGGCAAGCAAAACAAGAATGACACGATTCTGCGATTAACAGCACGATAGCACTTAGAATACAACAAGGAACTATGCTACGGCACCCCAATATAGCAACAAAGCATATGACAGTAATCTACAGGAGATTCTTAACAAAAGATGAACACCGAGCTACAGCTAGATCATACCATAACAGGTTAAAACAAGCATGGCAAAAGTGCAAAAGATATCAGGTTCACAGACTTGGTGAAATTACTGGACATGGCATAAACAGCATCAGGTAGCAATGTTCAGAGCAAGCAATCAACATGCTACAGGAACTTAACATAGCAAAACAAGGCATGGCATGAATCTACTAAATGCATAGAACCTAATTCCCTTACTGACCATGAGCCAAAAAGGATCAGAAGATATGATGGCACCCATGTAAACATAGCAAGTTTAGTTAATAGGTTCCAGACTTAGCAGAAAACAGAGCATGGCATTAACAGAAATTATGAGCTCATCTTGATGAGCTTTATACACTCATCACAAAACCATACATGACAAAACAAGCATACCTATATCAAGATGGCATGTTTATTAAACTAACCATGGCAAGAGAAAGTACATAGCATGTATGGATCAACTACAACTACCTTGGCAAAATTGAATATCATGTTAACAATCTGCCAAGAATATTTTATAGCAAAAGTAGAGCAAGATTAAGACATGCTAGGGCACTCCATAATTGCAAAAAGGGGCTTGGATGGATAAATCACAACTATATCTACAAAACATCCTTACTGAACATACTCAAAAGAAGCATGGATCTCACTGTAGTCACATGGATACATGGCAACAAAATAACAGCAGTAACAGACTTTGCAAAATCCTAAGTCCGTGAAAACAGAAATATCACGAAGCCTAGTTTGCATGCTTGTGCTAGTCACCACATAGATCACAAAAATACATGGCATACACCTATGTAAAGATGGCATGGCATAGATCAAAACACCTGTAGAGCTCATGCCCATAAGATGCACACATCAAATGCAACAAAAATAACAAAACATCAAGTTCTAATAAGTAACAGCAGTAAACATCATATAGCACTCTTGCACCAGAGATTTCGGCATCAAGATGGACTCAAACGAGCATGGCACAATGGAACAAAATGAGAGCATCTCGAGAAGAACATTTCGATATATCATGCGTGCAAAACGGAGCAATATGCAATGAGATATGATGCGATGAACATGAGCACATAATGTGAAAAATACTTCGGGACTTGGAGAATTTCGGGGGGGAAGTCAACCTTCTCTTGGATCTGGATCGGGGCGCGCAATCCGAGGTCCGCCGGTGTCGTGGAATTGTCACGGCAGATGTCCTCGTGCAAGGACTTAGTCGTGGAGCCATCGCAACTAGGATGCTTAAAGGGGTTAAACGGGACAAAGGACACAAGGATTATACTAGTTCGGCCCCTTACGGTGAAGGTAAAAGCCTACTCCAGTTGAGGTTGGATTACTTAGGGTTTCGATGACCAGGGAGCTAAACCGCTGCGCCTAGTTATCGATCTGATCTTACTTGTCCTGAACCGCTGCTGGGTCGTCCCTTTATATAGAGAGGTTAACGGCCAGTGGCTCTCAGAGACCCGGCCGGCTTATAAACAGTGTCCGGCTCAGACTCTTAACTATTCTTGCCTTACACTACAAGTCATGCCGTAATGGCGGGTTATCACTACGGGCCTTAAGCCGCCTCTAGGCCTTAGGCCCATTATTGAACCGCCATCCTCAAGCTTGATATCGGGCTTCACGTGATGATCGTCATGACATAACCCGGCCCTTCCCGGGCGGGTGACTCCAGTAGTTATATCCCCAACATTAGGCCCCAGATTGACATGAACCGGTTCAAATCAATCTTCAATACCTTAATAAAAAATCTTCTGGCTTCTGTCTGCACAAAGGCTATAACCCGCCATGACGTCATCTTCTGGATTCTTTGTAACCCGCCGTGACGTCATCTTCTGGATTCTTGTAACCCACCGTGACGTCATCCGCCATTAATGCACGTTCTGCCCAACGTATCTCAACGGATCCATATCTTAGTAATTGTCCCAAAAATCGAGGCGTCTTCGCAGCTGGATAACCACGTCTTCAGCCTCCTCGTTTCTCGCGCCCATTCATCAGCCGTCCCTTATAAGTAGGCCCGGCCCTCAGGTCTTCGTCACTCTTCCCTTTCCATCGTCTTCCTCCTCTCGACACCTCAGAGCCCGAGCTCCACCGCCGCCGCCGCGCATCCCGTCTGCACCGACCAAGGCCGCTGCATCGACCTGTCCTGACCAGAGAACCGCGGCGCACCTCCGCTGCTCATCAGCACCAGTAAGTCCTCGTCGTCCCGTATACTAGATCCGCATTAGGGTTCTTGTTGAGGATATAACCATTAGAGTCACCCGCCCAGGAGGGGCCGGGTTACTCATAATGGTCATCATGCGAAGCCCAGCACCAAACTTGAAGACGGCGGGTCAATCATGGGCTTAAGACCCGGAGGTGGCTTAAGGCCCGTAGTATTAACCGCCGTTAGGGTGAAACTTGTAGTGTAAGGCAAGAATAGTTAAGAGTCCGAGCCGGACACTGTTATGAGCCGGCCGGGGCTCTGAGAGCCACTGGGCGTCAACCTCTCTATATAAAGGGACGACCCGGCGGTGGTTTAGGGACAAGAAAGACAAGATCGATAACCAGGCAGGACGGTTTAGCCCCTGGTCATCGAAACCCTAATCAATACCACCTCAACTGGACGTAGGCTTTTACCTTCACCGTAAGGGGCCGAACCAGTATAACCCCCGTGTTCTTTGTCCCGTTTAACCCCTTTAAGCTTCCTAGCTGCGATGGCTCCACGACTAAGTCCTAGCACGAGGACATCTGACGTGACAATTCCACGACAGCTGGCGCCCACCGTGGGGCCAGCGCACGGTGGATTTGAGTTCTTGAAGGGCAGCTTCGAAGGGCTCAAGGGATACGCTGTGGGCCGGATGACCAAGAGCCGTCGCGGCAAGCTCTACATCAACGACGCGAACTGGGGCCCTGACGCCGACTCAATTGAGTACGGGTACCGGGTCCCCTTCGGCGGAATTCATGTCTTCATTGGCAAGATTGGTAAGCCAGGCCCTGAGCCGGATCTCTGCGCCGATCTCATCGAGACGGCTCAGCGTGCACGACCCGCCCGGGCTTTACCTGACTTGAAGCATGCTTTCGTGGGATGTATCCACGGAGGACTCTCTGGAGAATCTGGATCTGGTGATGAGACGGCCGCCGGCTCTGACGGCGAGTCGTCTACGGATGAGTCAAACTCGTTGTATCAACTTCAAGATGGCAGGTTCAGGGGTTGTTCCGATGGCGACAGCATTCCGGACCCCTTTGAGCCGCCGAGCCGGGTTGGAATCTTCATGGCCGGCGCGCAACCTGTTCAAAACCCCGCCTCCGGGTCAGGAAGCCCGGTGCCTTCGCCGGCTCAGGTGCTGATGGATCTTACAGACAAGATGACGGTCCTGTTGACCGCTACGGTTGCTCCGGCGGATCAAGTTCAGCATGATGCGGAGGTGGCACAGTTAAAGTTGGATCTAGCAAAGGCCAAGGAGGATCTGGCGGCGGAGGGGATCAGGATGGCTGCAGAGAGGGCGGCTCTCGACGCCCAGACTCAGCTGATTCAGGCACAGTCCTTCCGGCTCACGATGGATCAAAACGCATCCAATGAGGTCATGAGAAGGAGGCATCAAAAGGCCCAATCCCGACTCCCTCCGGTTTACGATCCTCGAAACCTCTTCAACACGCCGGGTGCAGGGTCTAGTAACCCGCCAGAGATCATGGTGCCCGGGGCTGGGACGCCAATTCAGCCCCAAGTAATGGGACCTCCCCGGGTGAACCCCGCCCCGCCTCAGTACGTACCAATACCATCGGGTCATTATGCCAACCCGTTGGAAAACATGGTCGCTGCAGCGGCGCGGCTGGCAGCTCTCCCAATTGATGGTGACTCTCCAATGGCGGTTGAAACCCGCCGGGTCAGAGAACTCCTTCAGACGGCTCTGGCGCAGCAAGAGGCGTATTCTTATAGCCGGGACAGGATTCATTCAACCCCTCGTCCAGGCCGGAGCCCGAGTTATAGCAGACACATGGTCTCAGCGACCGGCTCAAGTAATGTCCGACGCCATGACTTGCCTCCTGGCCACGGCCCGGCTCATAACGGAGCCTTTCACGCAGTAGACCAAGACAGGGCACGGCAAGAGGCGGAGCAGGTGCCTCAGTTGACGGCTTACCAGCCACCCCCGGCTTATCCGACGGCTTCCATCGACGTGGGTATCCCTACAAGGACCGGAGGTGTCCCTTGTCTAGTGTCGGCTCTCCGCAATGAACGTCTACCCAAGGATTTCAAAGGGCCCAGGAAGGTGCCTAATTACACGGCTGATTTACAACCCGGAGCCTGGATCGAGAGTTACGAGATGGCCATGGAATTGCTGGAGGTCAGCGAAGCGGCGATGGCCAAGTACTTCACCATGATGTTAGATGGGACTGCCCGCACTTGGTTGAAAGGGCTACCACCGAATTCTATCGGGTCTTGGGCTGAGCTGAAAGCCCGGTTCATCCAAAACTTCAAGGATACCTGTAGGCAGTCTATGTCAATTGTGGATTTGACTAACTGTAAACAGCAGGAGGGTGAGTCTACAACACATTGGGTTCGCCGGGTCAAAGAGATAATACATTCATCTGATAAGATGGATGCCGGCTCTGCAGTCCTAATGTTGGAGCAGAACTGTCGTTTCCTGCCCCTGAAGATGAAACTCGGGCGGCTCAAGCGCGATTGCAATGATATGGGTACGCTGATGGCGACCCTCGTCAAGTACGCCGACTCTGATAGTACCAAGGACCCCGCGTCAGATGATGAAAGGACAGGGAAGGGAAAGAAGAACGGCAATGGCAGGGGCCCTCAGCATAACCCGGCGAACCAAGGAGGCAGCAAGCGTAAGGTTGATGGCAGCATAGAGTTTGTGGCCAATGCCAGCTCACAGGGTAACAACCAGCGACGTAAGGGGAGGCCACCTCCCCGAGCCGGCGGTTCAGGCCCAACGCTTGAGCAGCTGTTGAATGAGCCTTGTCCAAGGCATGGCTCTAGGGAGAAGCCAGCTACTCATCTATGGAAAGATTGCGCAATCATGAAGGCCTTTAAGAATTCCAATGCCTTTAATGGCAACAATGGCTCGGGCGGCGGCTCAGGCGCTGGCGGCTTTCATGGCCCGGGCGGCGGCTCAAGTCTCAATCCTCAGAATGTTCAAGGGGGCTTTAATCAGCAGTCCGTCCAGGGTCATCAACAGCAGCAGGGGGGATACCAGACCAATCCAAAGCAGCTCAATGGTGGACAGTATCATGTGTTCACCACCAGTCTGTGTAAACGAGATCAGAAGCTTCATAAGAGGGCGGTGAATGCTGTTGAGCCGGCGGTTCCACGCTATCTGAGATGGTCTGAACAGCCTATTGTGTGGAGTAGGGAGGATCACCCTCCCCGGGTTGATAATCCGGGTCACCTGGCTCTGGTGGTGGCTCCTCAGGTGGGAGGATATAAGTTCACTAAGGTGCTCATGGATGGAGGCAGCAGCATCAACATACTCTATTATGAGACCTTCCGTCATATGGGGTTGATTGATAAGAACCTCAGCCAGTCCAATACTGTTTTTCATGGTGTGGTGCCTGGTAAGTCGGCTTATCCAGTTGGTAAGATCGAGCTGGAAGTGGCCTTTGGAGATGAGTACAACTACAGGGCGGAAAAATTGACCTTTGAGGTGGTCAAGATAAGAAGTCCGTATCATGCCATATTTGGGCGGCCGGCTTACGCCAAATTCATGGCATGGCCGAGTTACGTATATTTACAGCTCAAGATGCCGGGTCACAATGGGACCATTACGGTTCATGGCAGCCGAAAGAGAGCCTTGGAGTGTGAGGAAGGTGACGCGGCTTATGCAGAATCTGTTTGTGCAACAGAGGAGTTGAAGTTTTACAAGGACAATGTTGACCCAACAGATATGACGTCTCTGAAAAAGCCGACCACGGAGCATGAGCCGGCAATGAAATTTAAGTCAGCTGATGAGACTAAACTTGTTGATTTCGTTCCAGGTGACTCATCTCAGCAGTTTAGCATCAGTGCCAATCTGGATCCAAAATAGGAAAGCGCGCTCATCGAGTTTATCCGTGAGAATAGGGACATTTTTGCATGGAAACCTGCTAACATGCCAGGTGTACCTAGAGAACTCGCTGAGCACACTCTCAATATTGATCCGAAATTTAAGCCGGTCAGGCAATTCCTTCGGCGGTTTAATGAGGAGAGGCGGAAAGCCATTGGTGAGGAGGTGGCCCGGCTCTTGGCGGCCGGGTTTATTGTCGAAGTCTTTCATCCAGAATGGTTAGCTAACCCGGTGCTCATGCTCAAGAAGAATGGCACCTGGCGGATGTGTGTGCACTACACGGATTTAAACAAAGCGTGTCCGGCTGATCCTTTTGCTCTCCCCCGTATTGATCAAATCATTGATGCCACAGCGGGTTGTGAGCGCTTAAGTTTTCTGGATGCTTATTCTGGATACCATCAAATTAAAATGGCAGTTAAGGACCAGGAGAAGACGGCGTTCATCACTCCCTTTGGAGGCTTCTGTTATGTGTCTATGCCTTTTGGACTCAAGAGTGCATAGGCGACTTACCAGCGTTGTGTGCAGAATTGTCTTCATAACCAGATTGGGCGCAATGTTCATGCCTATGTGGATGACATCGTGGTTAAGTCCAGGGAGAAGGAGACCCTGGTCGATGACCTTAGGGAAACCTTTGATAATCTCCGGGTTTACAAGATGATGCTTAACCCGGCCAAATGTGTTTTTGGTGTTCCTGCAGGCAAGCTCTTGGGTTTCCTGGTTTCTAACAGAGGCATTGAAGCTAACCCGGAAAAAATCAAGGCCATCACCTCTCTGGCTAAGCCGGCGTGTATAAACGACGTCCAGCGTCTAGCAGGCCACATCGCTGCTTTGAGTCGGCTTATAAGCCGTTTGGGTGAAAAGGCCATGCCACTGTACCAGTTGATGAACAAAACTGATGACTTTATCTGGAATGATGCTGCTAATGCTGCTTTTGAGGATTTGAAGAGATAGCTGGCTGAGCCCCCGGTTCTTGCTGCTCCGGTTGACAAAGAGCCCTTATTATTGTATGTAGTTGCTAACACACGAGCCGTCAGTGTGGCTGTGGTGGTGGAGCGCAAGGAAGAGGGTAAGGAGTATCCGGTTCAGCGGCCGGTTTATTACGTCAGTGAAGTGCTCATCGAGTTCAAACAGCGGTATCCACATTGGCAGAAGCTTGTTTATGGTGTGTTCATGGCAAGCCGGAAGCTTAAGCATTATTTCCAAGGTCACCCCATCACTGTGGTTAGTTCTGCTCCCCTTGGAGATATCATCCAAAACAGAGAAGCCACAGGAAGAGTGGCTAAGTGGGCTATAGAGCTTGGGCCTCATGGTCTGAAATACGTACCACGCACTGCTGTTAAATCTCAAGCTTTGGTGGATTTCATCAACGATTGGACAGAGCTACAGGTGCCCGAAGAAAAGCCGGATAATACATATTGGACTATTCACTTCGATGGGTCTAGGCAATTGGAGGGCTCGGGGGCTGGAGTTGTATTGACTTCCCCCAAAGGTGACAAGTTTCATTATGTGCTACGGTTGTTGTTTCCTTGTACTAACAATGCGGCCGAGTACGCGGCCTTGCTCCATGGTCTTTGAATGGCTAAGGAGATGAGCTTGAGCCGAGTAAGGTGCTTCGGCGACTCAGACTTAGTGGCTCGACAAGTATCAGGCAAGTGGGATTCCAAGGACCCTCTCATGGCGGCTTATCACCGTGAAGTTGATGCCATTGATGGACACTTCCAGGGTTACCAAGTAGAGCACATCGATCGCAGGAAGAACGAGGCGGCTGATGCACTAAGCCGGCTGGGCTCTCAGCGAAAGCCGGTGCCGCCTAATACTTTCTTGGACATCTTGCATAACCCTTCTGTTAAGTTACCTACAGAGGAAGACTTGGCTGTCCCTGACCCGGAAGCACAGTTGGTGGCGGCTCTTCACATCACCCCAGACTGGACAGTACCATATTTGGCTTACATGACCCGGGGAGAGTTGCCTGAGGATGAAACTTTGGCCAGACAAATAACCCGGCGGTCTAAGTCAATGGTAATTATCAATGGTGAGCTACATCGCCGCAGTGTCACTGGAACTTTCCAGCGTTGAGTTTCCCCTGAGGAAGGCCAAGATATTTTGTGTGAGATTCACGAGGGGGATTGTGGCCATCATGCCGGCTCAAAATCCCTTGTGGCCAAAGCTTTTCATCATGGTTTTTATTGGCTGATGGCTCATGCTAATGCGGAAGACTTGGTCAGTAAATGTGATGGCTGCCAGAGGTTCTCGCGACGGGCTCATCTGCCGGCTCAGGAGCTGAGGATGATTCCAATTACTTGGCCATTTGCGGTCTGGGGGCTTGATATGGTTGGGCCTTTTAAAAGGTCCAAGGATAAGAAGACCCACCTCTTGGTGGCAGTTGACAAGTTCACAAAGTGGGTTGAGGCGGAGCCAGTTAGCAAGTGTGACGCGGCCACTGCAGTTCAGTTCATGAAAAGGGTGATATTTCGCTTTGGTTTTCCACACAGCATTATAACTGACAATGGTACCAATCTGTCTAAGGGTGCCATGGAGGAGTTTTGTCAGCGAGAGCATATTCGACTTGATGTTTCGTCAGTGGCTCGCCCTCAATCCAATGGTCAAGCTGAGAGAGCTAATCAGGAGATTTTGAAGGGCATCAAGCCCCGGCTTTTGGTCCCTTTGCAACGAACGCCGGGTTGTTGGGTGGAGGAGTTACCCTCCGTGTTATGGAGCATCAATACTACTCCTAACAGATCTACGAGTTACACACCGTTCTTCATGGTTTATGGAGCGGAGGCAGTCCTCCCTAGCGACATCCGTCATGACTCACCTCGAGTGGCGGCTTATGTTGAGGCGGATAATGAGCGGGCGTGCCAAGATGCTCTTGACTTGTTGGACGAACAGCGTGATATGGCAGCAGCTCGCTCGGCGATTTTACCAACAAGACCTGCGCCGTTATCACAGCCGCCGGGTTAAGTCCCGGGTCTTCCAGGAAGGTGATCTGGTGCTCCGGCTCATCCAAGATCAAACAGATGCACATAAGTTATCCCCGCCTTAGTAAGGGCCCTTTCTGGTCAGCAAGAACTTGCACAACGGGTCATACTACCTTATCGACGTTCGGGAGCACAAAGATTCACGCACGTCGGAGGAAGAGACCCGTCGGCCGTGGAACATAGCTCAGCTTCGGCCTTATTACACTTGAGCCACCGGCTCTCATAATGTACATATTTCTATAGCCATGTATATATTATGATAAATAATAAAGCAGGACCTCTGTCCTTTTCTCCTTCAAAGGTAAATGTGTTATTTCCATTACAATATCACATGGTCACTTGGAGGCGGATCCGGCTTATGATCGTATCCGAATCTAGCTGTAAACAATATGATCATTTGGGGGCTTCCTGTTCAAACATAGGTCGTATTCGAACCAAAGAGAACATAGCTGTCGATACCCACTTGATTGGCAAATTGCCGAGCTCATTGGGGAGTTTTCTTTGATCATATTTAAATCATAGCTCAACCCCCTTGGGAACTGTAGCGACCAGACCTCAAATGGCATGTGCTGCTGTGCACCAGTGTCATCCCTGGATCAGTAATGCTGACACGCACAGTACAAATGGAGGATTTATAACAGAGTAGCAATCACACACTTATTACATCGAATATCTCCGAAGAGAATAATTATAAAAAAAATGGCTTAAGGCCATCTAATAACGATAACAGCGGAAGACTTGGAAGATAAGTGAGTCCATCAACTCCAGCGGCATCACTGAGTATAAGACCACGACCTAAGGCACCTTACTCGTCGTCTGAAAAGTCTGCAACATGAAACGTTGCAGCCCGAAACGGGTCAGCACATAGAATATGCTGGCAAGGTAACACATAGAGAGCAATGAACAATGATAATGCTATACTATATGCATATATGGCTGGTGGAAAGCTCTATGGTTACAGTTTTGCGAAAAGCCAATTTTATCCTACTACAAAGGAATAAATTTTATTTAACTATCATGGTGGTTGAAACATTGAGAAGGTACCTCCAACTCAATCCCAATTAAGTAACATCATTAACCCAACAAAATTAATTATAGGTATCACGGTGATGAGATTCAAATGATAATCCAGGTACTAGATACTCAAGTTGTCCATAACCGGGGACACGGCTAATCATGATCAGTTTGTACACTCTGCAGAGGTTTGTGCACTTTTCCCACAAGACTCGATCGCCTCCGCTTGATTCTCGCACTACATGATGTTTGAGAAACGGATGACCGAGACACAGTCTTTCAGAAACAGTCACTCTCTACTCTGGATGGACCGGTACACCTACTTTCCCCTACATCTGCTAGTCCACCTCTTCAAGAGATCCTGTAACCTACTCAGCTATGCTAGAGCCCATAATAGCTTGCGGCTGCACACGGAAGTTTCTAGCATGAATAATCTTATGATCCCTTTGAGCCTGGGTGGCGGACCTTATACATACAGACAACACTGGGTTCTCCAGGTGTCTCAATCCACCCAGATGTGAGTTTTAGTTGCCACCTTAAGTTGAACCATTATTAAACACTCACATCTGTCATGAATATCTCTCAAACCCAATCCACGTCTACGCATAGCATGGCAATAATAAAAGCAACGTAGAAGTAACTCCCAAGGGTTTGATAGAGAACAGGTAATAGGTACTACCTCAACTACTTCCCAATACCCACAGTTTAATTAGATCCTAATCATGCAATGTGTTTGAGGAAATAGATCTAATGCAATAAAACTGGGTATGAGCGGGGTATGATCAAAGTGTTACTTGCCTTGCTGATGATCCGCAAAACCTAGCGATTCGAAGTAACAATCGGCACACTCCGGGTACTCTATCGCAACAAACAAGCACACAATCAGTACTCATCTAATGCACAGGTAAAACTCGAAAGAAAGATCCGACCAGAAAGTTCAACTTAAGAACTCCGGTTTGCAAAAAGAATCAACTCGAAAGAAGCAACGAAAGTCAAACGGCGAAAGAAAGAAACTTCGTTTGCTAATCTGGATCTAGGTCAAATTTTACTGTAGCAAAAACTTGTTTGAGTAGGTTAAACGGAAAGAGAATTTCGAGACGAAACTCTAGGCGCTTGAATCACCTGATTCCGATAAACGAGCGAAAAGTTAAACAGATTCGAAGTTTCGATCAGAAATCGAATCTGAGAAAATAACGAGAAAATCCGACGAAAAAGAAAAACGGACGAACGGTTAAATAACGGACGTTCGTTAACAGAGAAAAACCGACGAACGCGTTAGTTAAAACGAACGGTTCGGTGAACGCTCGAAAAATAAGAAAACCGAAAAAAAACCGATCTAGGTTTTTTTTGAAACAAAAGGGTTTTTTTTCAGAAAAACCGGTCAACACGAACGGGCAGTACCTCGTCGGGCTCGCTCCGGCGAGGGGCTCCGGCGGGGCGGGGTCGGCGGCGGGGAATGCGGG